>NW_014556062.1:332539-361731 GCF_001313825.1 Dinoponera quadriceps | reverse complement strand
ACGATGAATATTTTTTACAGCGATTCCGTAGCCTCGTTCTAAGAATAGACAGCGCCGCAATTCCGATGTGTGCGATGCCCGTGGCAAAATCGATCTCGACGTACGTGCGACGATCAATTGTATCGATCCGATGTGCATTTTCACAGCAGCTGCTGCGCGCGAGTCGAGGTTGGTAAATTACCGGCGAGAAGGAGCGTATCGCGGATGTCGAAGGATATCGTCATTACACAAGGTGTTTACCGTGAAACCCAATTAAGATCGAGGTTCGACGCGTGCATTCGCCGTGTCTGTCGCGTAAATTCGATCGAGGAACGTGTCACAGGTCCCGCGGAGTAGCGCGCCGGCGTGTTCAGCGGGACTAATTGCGCGGATTATCCTGTCGTCGCTCGCGCGAGAGAAGCACTCTCCTACGGTATGCGTTGTAAACTTGAGCGCGCGCGCGATGATTTACACGCGCGGCTCGATTTCGCGGGATGATCTTGATTAATTGATTACGTTGGCGCGAATTTCGCGAGATCCCCGGCCACCGCGACTCGAGAGAGACGACCGGCTTTTCAAGTCGCGGCGGACGAAGTGCGATTTTAATGAGTCGCGACAGTTCGCTCGCTCGCAATCGTTTTAATTTGTCGTCGGCTAAACTCGTCCCGGCCGCGGCGTCGAGTCCCCGACACCGCGCTCTAAATATAATTTCAAGCGGCGCTGATAACTCGCGGTGCAATTAACAGACGACGGCGCGGATAATTTATTAACGGGTCGCGGCGCGTCGGCTGAAATTATCGCGCCTTTTCGATCTGTTATAATGTCGCCGTTGATAGAACCGCCCGAACGAGGAAGTGAGCGTTCAGCAGCGGCGGCAGCGTATCTCGCGCGAGGACGACGCGCGCGACGAGCGGGGAAACCGTCTGGTTTCGACTCCTCCGAACGACCACGCGGATGGGAAATTGTGTCGCGGTAATGAGACGATGAAGCCGGGGCAATGCGAAAATGCGGACTCGATAACTGCGCTCGGCGGCACGAAGATGCGCCGGAGAGTAGCTTCGCCGTCTTCGCTCGACGGTGCGTTTAACATATGCGCAGAGGAGAAGTTTCCTCGGATCTGGCATTGCGTGTTTGTTTGATATAATATCAATATTTGATGAGGGCCCTGGAGTCGTCCTGTTTTACCGCAAATTTCTTAGTATTATATACTTTCTTAATATATAGTAACGTCGTCATTTTGTTCGAATGAAAATGTTGTTTCACTAAAGTAAAGTCGTTTGATGAGAAAGAGTATTATTTCGAGAAAATAATATTTGATCTTCAATAAAAGGATTATCTTATTATATATTAAATATTGTTCCGCTGAAACAAAGAGGTTCTTCAAAGTTTTTCTGTTATTTCTCTCTCAAATAATTTATTGTCTGTGACAGCCACTGTAATATTTGGATAAAAATATAAAATGTGTGCGTCATTTGACGTAAAGATATTTGTTGTTTGTGAAACTAAACTATCCTATTTGTTGAATCAAATATTCATTTGCTCTGCCTCTAAGAGACAAATTTATTTCAATGAAATAAGTTCCAAATTATCAATATACTAATGAAAAATTAGTTTGAATCAGCTGATAAATATCGGGAGACTTGTCTCTTGGAATTCTTAAATCCAAAAGAAAAATTTGTATGGTAACAACTGGTTCGCGTTTCAATTCATTTTCATTCAATTTTTATTCAACCGAAGAGAGAAAAAGACACTTGGCCTGTAAAAGCCGAATGCGGTTATCATTGCGAGTACTTCAATTATGAAGGATAATAATGTTTGTCAGTTTGTGATAACGCATGTGTCGAATGTTTTTATGGACTTGCGACGACGCGGCGCGTGTACTATGAATCACCTTTTCATGTAAAGCTTATCCTGTATTCCAGATAGCAATTTTAATGCAATTTTCACTCGAATAGCCAACTTTTAGCAAAGGCAGCAAAGTTTGGACCAAGCTAATGAGATTTAGCTGCAATTGTCGAGCCATTTCTCTAAATGTATATAATGAGGAGAGAAAGAACAAGGAATTAAATGCAAAGAATTGGAAATAAGTTATAGTTTAAAACACAATAAAAGGGACAGAGAATAAGATATGAGAACATTTAAAACGAAATTACCATTTTTCGATTATTTTCTAACGAACTTCTATTGCCATCATTAACACTTTTATCATTTTCTTGATAATTATCGATTGATTCAAGTTAATTTTTCGTTACCATATTGATAATCAGCAAGCATTTTAAAGGCCGATCCTCAATCAACTAAGTCCTATAACACAAGTTATAAGGAATAGAATTTCGACAATGTCCTCAATTTTCTATTTCTTTTATCACAGGTTGAAACACGGTTTGTCCATATGTCGAGATTTATTTCCTCAAGTTCCCAATTCTTTTCATTATGATTCTTTATAAACCTTGTTCTTCTTCCTTCGGTTGCACACCGGAAAGAGAGAGCCTCTACTTATATAGTTTGCTGATTTTTATTCATTTAATATATAAAGACCGCGCATCGGTGCGATGCAAAGTTGGGAGTCGAGTCGGCGAAATCCCCAAGTAAGACGCGCACAGGCCCACGCGCGAAAGTCCCAAATTTTCGCTCCGAATTCAGCGGCGCTTGGCGCTAGTGACGAGAGCGCCTTAGGACTTCCAGTCTTATTCGTGCGACACGAAGATCACGTTCAATGTCAACGAGCAATGTGGACGAAAGAAAGATGTGCTCGCGCGTCGAGATTCCGCGAGCCTCTCGCCAAAATTCGTCGTCAAAGGAGCAGCCGGGTGCTCTCCGTCGTTGGCCCCGGGTCGGCGCGTTATGACGGACCAACGAAATATCGCGATATCGCGACACAAGGCCCACGGTTTCAGTCCGTGCCGTTTCTCTCCCTGTCCTCCCTCTGTCTCTCTTACTTTTGCACGCGCGCACCCATACACACACACACACACACTCTCTCTCTCTCTTTGTCCATGTCTCTCTCCGGTTCGTGTATATCCAAGGATATCGACGGCGCTACACGCTGCGGCTCACTAACTGCCTGTGTTTATCGCCAGCTATATTTAGCCCGGGCTATTGCTTCGCTCGCCGAGCGACAGACCGTACGAAGGAGTGAACGAGCCGAGCTGAGCCGCGGCTCTTGGCGTGGCGCGGCAGCATCAGCAGCAACGGCAGCCAGCCCGTAACATTACGGCCGCGTTCCCATGGCATGGTATATCCCGTCGTCCCATACCACGAGATATCCCGTACCATTCGTATGCCCGTATGGTCGCCCTCGCCATACCACGGGGCCGGCCGTCGTCCTCTACACTGCTTGTCTCGCGATCGCCGGCGAGCCCGTCGTACTAAAGCAGTTGCCGTTGCCGCAGGAAGGCACTCGCGGTTATCCGGTAGAAATTCGGTATTTCGCCTTATCACCGGCGCTTTAAAAAAACCGCGATGAGTCTGTCTTCTAATTGTCTCGGTTACACCGAGCGATTCGCTCCGTCATACGTGGGGAATTTGCGGTCGCGACGTACACGACGTTTCGTTCAACCCTGGCAGTAACGTGTCAAGCTCGTATCAGAGCTTGAGGATTAGGATTGAGATTGAAGTGAAATTCGGCCTCGAGTTTAGCGAACTTTGCTGTGATTCGCCGAATTTCAATCGAATCCCCGATCCTAATTCGTAATTTGATACGGGTTTCAGACCTACGAGAGCCGCACACGCGTTTCTTCGCTTAGCTCTCCTTCCCGGTTTTCTATCGAGACGTTTACACCCCACTCCTACACGGAGGAAAATAATTGGCTGGCGGAAGAAATTTCATGCTGCCGCGGCAAAATCTAACGGTTACTATGTGGACACAAAATGATTTGTTAAGAATACTAATTCCGCTCGATGGATTATTTTGCCAAATATACAAAGTACATTGCCGTAACGACAAATTAACATTAATAGATGTAGGAAAACACTGTTTTGTTCTTACAGCAAAAACATAATAATTCGTGATCGTAAGCTTGATGATGTTGCTTGAACGTCGAGATCGCGGGGTTATTCCTCAGCGTTGATTGATCGCATTGACTTCCGAGGCATTCGTTAAATTGCTTCGGCCATATATATTCAATTACACCGGCAGTTCCCAAAGATGCTGGCGAAGGAGAATTTCCTCATTTTAATAAAAAGATATTCTCGAATACTAAACTTGATAAGTCCGAGGGGAGAGAGTAAAGAGCGTTACGTGTCGTTACAAATCAAATTTGATGCGCGGTTCTAAAGACGAGAGCGCACGGCTGAAGAGCGAGCGCTCGTTCGACGTGCCGTGCGATCTCGCACCTGCGATCTTCGGGGGTATTACCGAACGAATTTCCCATCGAGAGACTCCAATAACACGCGACGGGGGGAACTTTCTAGAGTCCACTTTCCTCGCGAGATACACACCTCGCTCGCGTGTGCACGCGCTTATGTACACACGCGTACGTGGGAGAATCGATGTGCCGAGTCCGGAGAGTCCGAAAGTCACCGCACGTGTTGCGCGAGAGATATCGGTCAGCGGGCTACAGCGGACGCCTAATTTTCCATTCGCCTGGCTCATTAATTCGCGCGCGAACCGCTCGGTTTCGTCGTTTTGCTCAAGGTTTTACTACGTCGCGCTCAACTATCGCTATTTGTCCGCCGTGGCTATAAATAGAGCTGTTGTTGATTTATGAATAAACGAAAGCGTCGGTTGGGTGTTGCGTTCTCACTCGCTCGCTCGCTCGCTCGTGTGTATATACGCGTGTGTGCGGCGTGCACGCGAATATTTACTACGTGTAGCTACTCTTATATGTGCATGCGTGTGAATGCACGCTGCTGTTGCTGCCTCTCCTCCTCTATTTGCTGATGCGCGTTGCGAGGATGTTGTCCTCTTTCTTTCTCTCTCTCTCTCTCTCTCTTTACCACGTGGCGAGCTTGGGCCCCAGTCCAGGGCCGCGTTCACTCCTTCCGGCCCGGATTTTCCGATTAGAATCGCATATTCACCGACGCACACATGTGTGTACACGCGCATCCGATATGCTTATCAGAATATTAGAATTCAAATCGATTCTTTTAAAATTCTAACGATCAAAAGGATTCTATTACGCACATGTATATATTTATGCACACGCGTGCACTGTAAATCCAAATGTGTTATTTTTACATGCATAAGTGTCTTTATATGACACACTTGACTTTTTATTAGTTTTAGGAACTATTATTTTACATGCCTTTTTTACATTTAAAATGTCTAGTCGTGTTAAATGTCGTGGTTTAAAACGGCAAGACACGTGTAAGAAATGTATAAGAAGAGCTTCAGCTAAAGGATTTGCAGTGTGTGTGTGTGTGTGTGTGTGTGTGTGTGTGTGTGTGTAAACGTACAAGTGACTCTTTTTATCGATTACAATTGCAACCATCCAACCATCGCGTTATTAGACGAATCTATTTCGAGAATGTTAGATAGAGCGTGAATAGAATCTATCGCACGTTACGCGCGGAAAAAGAAATCGCTGGAGGTCAACTAAAACGCATTGCTTGATAAACCGTTCCGCTTTATCGGAGATTTCTACATAATTAAGTAAACGTAATAAATTTGACAGTTTTATGGCGACTGCGACATTCCGATGCATCCCAGATTGTGCGCCGGCCGTGTTATCCTCCTCGTTCAAGGCCTATTTTTATTTTGCAAGAGCGTTGACGGTGACGTACGATCGCAATATTTCATCGTGTGCACCGAAAAACCCATTTAGTTGACCCAAACAAAATTCCTATGGATATATGCGAGCAAATGTTTCGATTGCGAGGACCAAAATTCGAATTCTCCGAGGAAGGCGAAAACTGGCTTCTCCGAAACCGAAACTTTTTCATCTCCGTTTCAAGGAGGACCAAATTTGGATTCTCACCGAGCCGAAAACATTTGCTCGCCCGCATCCGAACCAAATTCTCCTTGAGTCGACTAAACGGGCTTTCCATGCGCGGCAGCGTCTACTTGCGTTTATCGGAATATACGAAAAGATGACGAAAGCCCGCGCAAAGTGCGACACGATAAAAGAGAGCCTCTCCGGCGGTGGGGAAGAGCTTTGCTACGTGCCTGATCGTCGCCGCCGTGGTCTTGCCGCGATTACAACACATGCTTCGGTTCTGATTCCTCGGCTCTCGGCCCCGTAGTACATACGGTGTGGCGGCATGAGTTGGTAAATACACGCCGGTACTCTATGTATAGACACGTCCGCTGATGAATATAGACGCGGTCTAAATATAGTTTCAGCAGTTTTAAATATCAACGGCGCCCGACGCCTTGCTAAGGAGAGAGACGGATACGTGGCGAAGGGAGGGGGGAGGGTCTCGCCGTCGCGCACCCGCTGAACCCGTTGCATAGGCATATCGCCATGGGGAACCGAAAGAGAAACGGGTTATCCGCGAGAAAAAGAGCGGCACGAAAGTCACGCGCGGCTCTCTCGCGCGATCGCGGTATCGCCCGGCTTTTTCGCGTTCGCCGCCCCGTTACCTGAATCGGTCCGCACCTTGGCGCGCCCGGGACAACCACGGGGAAACCTACCTGTCCGCCTTATACCTATTCAGCGCGTCGCTATTCTTGCATTTCGACTGCGACAGTGCAATCGCTGGAGACGCACACACACACACACGCGCGCGCGGACTAGATGACGAGGGAGAAAGAGAGAGATGTATGTTTCATCGGCGGTGGCCTTGAAACGTGCCACGATCCGCCGCGTGCCTTCCGATCGTGACCTTTGCCACACACAGGAAACCGAGCGCTCATGAGGCATCGCGGACCGATCGCGGTCGGCGGTGTAGCCTTCGCGAAAAATTGCCGCGTCGACGAGATTAATGAGTTAATCTCTGCAATTTCAGCTTTATCTCTCGAAGTTAATGGCACTTCTAAGGCCGACGATGTTTGACATTCCGGGCTGTGCAACGCCGGTATCGCTCTTCGCGCTTTCGTGAAAGCTAAAAACGTCGTTCTGCCTAACATTCGGCGTTTAATTAGCGATAAAGATAACGACTGTTTCAATAGGAGAGAGAACGTCCGATGCGAGCACAGCCCATTGTTTTGGCTCTATTCGGGCAGAACGAGAGGCAAAATGTGGTTTCGCTTGTGCACGTTTTGATGCTCGGAATCGTGATTTTTCGATACTTCTCCGGCGCGAAGAAAACTTTGCGTCTATCACGACGCGTGTCGCGTATCAAGGTTGGTCACGTGTCGAAACTCGATCGGTGATACCGGATCCGCGGGAAATTAATATCATCGCTTTGATCTCGCGACGAACAGCTGCGCGCGCGATTTCCACGCTTGCAGCTGCTGAAATTGGTATCGAACACTCCACGGTTAACCTTTAACTAGCGGTAAATCCAAATGTGTTATTTTTACATGTGTAAACGTCTAAAAATGACACATTTGACTGAAGCTGTTTTTACATATTCTTGCCGATTTAGCTTGAAAAAGTTTGATCATATTAATTAACATGATAATTTACGATCATATTAATTAATACGATAATTTACGACGTATTGACGTGTTAACGTGTCTAATCGTATTAAATTATACTGAAAAATGATTTAAAAACAGTAAGATAAATGTAAGAAATATGTAAGAAGCATAAGAAATGTATAAAAAAACTTCAGCTGAAGGATTTGCAACGTAAACGCATTCATTTTCATTATACGTATACAAGTAATACCTGTGCATCCACACTGCAAATCTAAGTGCGTTCTTATCACATACATAAGTGTATAATTTAGCTGAAGCTTTTTTTTTACACATTTCTTACCGTTTAAATTGCAATGCTTATGCATATAACAATTATATATTTCGATTTGCAGTGCAGTTGAATCTGATATTTAACGAAATAACGAAGTCAAAGCATTGAGAAAAATCCCTTAATAACAGAACAAAAATTCTTTTATTATTTGAAGATCCGTTAGGGAAGCAGATCGAAGTTACTTTGTGTTTTGTTGTTTCACAATTTGTTAGGGAAACAGATCGTAAAATCACTGTTGCTAATCGTTTATTCATCATTTGTTATTTTAATAAATTAAGCAAGTAATAGATTAAGCAAGTATTTGTTAGAATAGAAAATTAAAAGTACTAATTATTTGCCCCCAGTATGAGATCATTTGTTGTCCCACATCTGCGAACCATTTATTGCGCGTGCCGGTACCTTATTAAATTAACAAAAGTTTTAATGCGTGTCTGAGAATCTTCCTCGCCTACTCTGAACCTACGCTGGAAAAAAACACGAAGACGCGAGTGATTTCGTAAATAACTAAAAGAGGCTAACTCTTTCCCAATTATTTGTATCACTCGTAACGACCAGAATGTCGTAAAAGCGTAAAACTTCCAGTCGTTGAGAAAAATTCGTGCTGAATAACGTAAACGATCCTGCAGTTGCACGCACATTGTTAAAAGTTCTGTTCAACGGATGTAACGAATATAACGCTGTCGTGGGGGATCGTTAAAAAAAATTCGACGCTAAAAAGAAACTACTAGATCGCATGCATTAAGGTTGTCGTGCCGCGCGTCAAGTGCCATAAACATCTCGACGGAGATACGGTACACGCGAAAATAATGTTAATTAGCGAAAGTATAGCCCGAAATATAAACCTCACGAGGTTTTACGAAACACTCGCGGCGATAACACACTCCGGCTGAACTGCATGCGAGAGTATTAATTTCGCGATTTATCCAGTCTCAAACGATCCGCCGTATCGCCGATCCTTCCGGCCGAGTAAGTAACGATCGAAAGAAATACCGAATGACGATGGCCATTAACGGGGCTTTGCGGTTATAAAAGAATTTACTGTGCCGTTGATATTCGGAGTGCGGGATCTCTCTCGCGATCGCGCGAAACCCGAAGGCAAGCGAATTTTAACCGCGCCATATAGAGTGGCCGAAACTTATTCGATAAATTTCCCCGCCGGTCGTGTCCCGCGGCTCCTTGCATTCCCGCTGGATTTCACATAAATTTTACTTTACCGGGAATTTAACCTGTCGAAGCTTAACCCTTTAGTACGCACATTTTTATAGAAACTACATTCTCTTTTTAACAATTGTTTATGATTTTATGGACTTCGAAAAAATACTAGAAAAAAAAAAGACACTTGCATATTTGGCCTTTTATTGACAAATATTTAGTGTTTGTACATTTAAACAAAAAGGCGTAGATAAACATTGAAGACACAACTTGCTGTTTCGAATTCAGATGCATAAACAGAAAACTCGAAATATTATATAAAAACAAACACAACATGAATGTATACAATATTCTTTTATTAATACAAAACAAACACCGACACGCTGCCGGTCTAACACTCGGCCGTAAAGAAAACTGAAATATTGAACAACGGTGGAATTTTGCGATAAAAGCGCGAAGTACATTTGAACGGCACGCTTCGCAGATATGGAGATAGACCCACGTGTTTAAACTTTGGAGTTCAACGGGAAATTGAGCATCAATATATAGCTTTGCATATATGTAAAACGACGCACTAAAAGGTTAATATAGTCGAACTATTTAATGCAAATTAGGAACTGGCGTTTGACATTGACACCTCACGAAATATTGCCGAGGAAAATCAGCACTCAGTGTTCGCCGCAGGATATATCGTTTGCGGGATGGTCCTGAGACCGAATCACACCTTGGCGTATTTGGCGTCATCGGCAGGGAGCTAATAGCCTCTATAAATAGAACGTGATCACTGAACTGTTCTTTTTTTATTGCCGGAAGCGAATTCGAGGGAACGGCGTTTCTGCCGTCTCTACTTTGGGATCAAGAACGCGTTTCTTCTGTTTATATGTATATATGTACATACGTGTATGTGTGTGTAAACCGCAGCGAGTTTTAACGTCATCCATTTGTTCAAAAGGAGGATAACTCGGTTTCACATTGAATTTGATTTTTGTAGAATTTGTAAATTCGAATCAACTAATTCTTGCAATACTACGATGTTGAGCGTAATTTTATCGCACTTTACGCGCAATTCTCAACAAACTGAAAGATAATGGATAGAATTGTGTAACAAGATTCTTCACCTTTTGATCTCTTGCTCATTGCGAAAGATTACAATTGTGAGAAATCCATTGCCCGTTATATTCGTTCGAAGACGGAAGTCATCGATCAAAATCTCCACGTGTGCCGAAGATAAACGATTACGGGAAGTGCTGACGATGTCGAAATAGTTTATATTCCGATATAAGCGTTCAATTTTCGCGGAACTTCCCTTGCGAAACAGGATGAGGATACGATAGGCATCGTTGATTTATATGCGATTGGAGGATACACTTGAAACATATGTCGACTACGTGAAACGCATACGAGTCGAGGCTCACCACGTCATTCGTCGGTTGGTCAGTTTATGAGACGGTTTAAGCGACACGAATATTAATGTGCCGGTAACGATATCCGTTCCTATCTGAGATGAACTTGTGGCACCGTAAACAAGCGCGATAAAGCCGGTGCCAGTGGATCAACGCACGGTGTACAACATTGCGACATTGTCTCATCTCTATCAAGCTAAAAGTTCCAGCATAAAAAGTCGAAAACTACATCCGAATTGAGTACTACTTAGGAGCTAATTTAGAAAATAGGAGGATGTGAAGAAAAAGGATTAGTTGAATTAACGTGACAATGAACGAAGACAACGCGTTTTCGTTGGAAAAAACAAAAGTTTCTTACGAACTAAATTCGGTTCTTAGGACCAAGGATTTCGTTTCCTTCGACTAAAACATATTCGACTTGTTTATTGTAACAGTTAAGGAGGTCGTATTTTCAGTGGCGCATCAAGGGTACTACTCATAAATTTAGTATTTGTCAGACAAAATTATATTCTCATACATTAATTTCACTATGTAAACAATAAATTTTAATTTGAATTGTTAAGTTCAAGTTGAAGTAAACATATACACACAATGTTACAAATTACGAAAATTACTAAAATCTTCTCCCTATAATCTTAATTTTAATCTTTCTATAATTGTACTAATAGTTAAATAATATTTCAATGTATACATAGTGCAAATTTTATAAAATTCTTATCGAGCTCGCTTCACTCGACAACCACCTCCTTAATTCGACTAATTTTTTTTTTCTATGTATAAAAAATACATGTATCACTAATGCTTTTTAGGTGCTTCAAAAAAGAGCAACAAACAAAATTGTGATATATCGCTATCTTAGTTTGGCAAATTCGTGTGGGGCGCGTGAACTTGACGCTTTTATCTTTTTTTCTCAAGTTTCCTATTCACGCGTTATTTTCGTTCGGAAAGATAGAATCGAACGGTGGAACATCGAACCGCGCTTGTTTGCAGTGCCGCGCAGAGGTCGAGATCACAAAAATACGCATTATTGTTTCACCCGGTCGTTTTGCAAGAATCGGCGGGCAGTCGCTCTTATTTGCCGTAGTGCGAAATCGGTGATGCAGATCGACGGATCGTAAAGTTGACCGGTTGGCTGAGCCGAGCCGGACGAGGTCTTCCGCGATTGTTTTTCGCACGAGCGCCGGCATAAGGTGTTGCACAATACTCGCATTTAATAACGCAAAACCACGCGGCGGTACCGCTTCAAAAAATCGTCTCGCGCGTTACGACGGAAACATATCGCGGAATTGGGACGAGGTTGTGGGTAGGCAGTACCGCGGCGAATCGAAGGACTTTGACACACAAATCCGAGATTATTTTCCGAGAATCGAGGCGCGAAATCTCATCGAACGCATTCAATGCGCTCGTCCGCGTGTCTCTCCCGGGCGTATGAATAAATCCGATAGATCGATGAGGAATCTCTTGTCCTAACAGGACTATAATTTCTTCAGGTAGTCGTAATTGTGTTAACTTAGGAAAAGATAATCATGACAAGTTATCACAATGTGTATGGTCAGTCACAAAAAGATTGTAACACTTTGTTTTCGACGAGTTCCACAACGCATCTCGTATCTAATAGGAAAAGGTATCTCCTGAGAATTGAAAAAACGAATTCTCTTGTCGGACGCAGGATGCGAAATTTGTCAAAAAAAAAAGCATTGCATCCTTCCTGTGACTAACTATAATATACTATGTCAAAGTCATTTTATTAAAAAGTAAATAAGCTGTCAAAAGGGTCATCGAGTTCAGCGATACGGTGAATTCCTAGTCGGTGAAATCCGAAATATTCGCATGTATATCGCATATTAGAATCGTTCCCTTGACTCGTCGGGGAAATAATTATCACGTACACGTGAATTTGACTTAATTTCGCAGCATTCGATCCGTCAGGTGCATCGTTAAGTAAAATAACTCGTTTTAAGCGTGCATAAGGAGCATTTCACGGTCTTGCGTAAGGACATCGGGACTTTTTGTCTCCTGCGAGCTATAAATAAAAGTTACTCGAGGGGGAATCCGTCTCCGTTATTACTGTTAATTATCCGTTTAAAGGTTAAGCAAACTGGGAGATTTGCCGGGAGAGAATGTTGCGCAATGTAACCGCAGGCGAACTACTCGCTACTACTACGCCTAGTTGGCGAAAAACAGACAACGAAAGGGGGGGGGGGGCGATCGAAGGATGTTTAAAGTCGCGCGATCGCGAAAGGCGAAAGAGAGGAGATTTCCCCGAGATTGTTTTTCGTGCGACGGAGCCGCCGGCGGCGGAGTCGCGCGCGCGGTGGCGGCCGTTGCACAACCAGACACAATCGGCGGCGGCCGGTAGAGAAAACCAGCTCGTTGTGCCACGGAGAGCTCTCGAGACTTGAGCTCCCTCAAGGTGGTCTCGTCTAAATATAGCCGAGTGGAGCCCAGAATAACACCGCGTCGAGCCGGCAATGACCAAAGCCCACCTCGGCGAGCACCCCGAACTAGGATAACCGCTCCGAGCGGCGGGTCAGTTTTGTCCACCAGCCAATCGACCG
The DNA here is from genome assembly GCF_001313825.1 of Dinoponera quadriceps. Taxonomy (NCBI): domain Eukaryota; kingdom Metazoa; phylum Arthropoda; class Insecta; order Hymenoptera; family Formicidae; genus Dinoponera; species Dinoponera quadriceps. The sequence continues at coordinate 348,843 of NW_014556062.1, read as the reverse complement.
GCCTTTCACCGAATGAAAAGTCGGAGATAAACAAACTCGAAAAACGGAAGGGTGTATTATATTCTCGTAAGCCCATATAATCCCCCGAGAGGGGGGAAAAATGAGATGACGCGCTCAAGCCTTGGCAGAGATTGATCCTCGTCGTGAGTGTCCTGCAATGAGAAAAAAAGAGGCAACGAAATTTTGCTTAAACGGACGAATTTTTTTTCAAGCACAACGTTTAGCGAACTGAACAAATTATACAGTTGTCGTGTTGTAACGAGTTGGCAATTGTTTCAACGATTGCGATTTGGTCAGCAACTGTATCAACGCAATGTATTGTAGTGCCAATGTGTACTTTGTCAAGTAGACACACAATATTCTTTTAAATGAGGCTATCGATTTTTCCTCAGTGTAGCCACGAAATAGTAAATTTATGTCTAATGTGACTACTAGCCAGCAATGTAACGCTCACTTCTCATAGTGATTAGATAATGGCTAAACAAATAAGTTAGCTAATGGTTAAGGAAAAGATATTACAGTTATGAGGTGAAAAATCATGACTAGTTGCCAGGTAGTGATGCTCAATTCTGTTTTTTTTTCTTTTTTAAGATTTTTATGGAATAACGTACCTTCAATTTTGTCTCACTATTGCATTTTTAAATTCTAGTGGCTATATAGTATATAGTAGCTAGATTATATATATATATATATATATATATTCGAACAGACAGCATCGTATCATATTTGATATGTAATAACTATAGACAACGGATAGATCACAACCGATTCTACACGGGAAAAAATTATTCTTATATAAATCAATGATAGATTTTTTCACATATAAGCAAGAATATTATTAATGTTCTTAGAAGATTTTTAATCTTGATTTGATTGAATTTGTATTGATGCAAGTATTACTTGCACTCGATTTAAGACTATTTTTTCCGTGTACTGTGTAGCTTTTGTGAAAAGTGAGCAGTTCCACGTAAAAACTCGACGATTTCAACGATCGTGAAACTTTTGAAATTGTGGAAATGTGGAACTTTTCACATGAAACTGTTCGCTTTTTACGTTTTCGCTCCTGATGAAAGTTGCATGATTGTTACCCGGGAGTGAGACGTCGGGATGAAAGCGACGCGGTAATTACGGAAAGAAGTAATGAAGCAATTTATCGTCGCGGTTGTTGTGCGTAGTTTCCGAGAGTATGCGCGGTTGCACAGCGCAAACGACGAAATCGCAAGGCAATCGTCGCGACAACTGTATAGATTCCGCGGAAAAGCCAGGGGAGATGCGGAGTTCGGCGAACAGACTTTTGCGGAGAATGCGATCTGAAAACGTCGCAATCTCCAAATAGGGGGAATGTATCGACGAAATATATCGTTTCGTATTCTCATCGCGTGTAGTGCATTCAAGATATTTGCTCGTTCGCTTCTCGTCTCGTCTCGCGTTCACACGGAGTGTCTCTTTCGGTCGTGGAAAAAACAATTTCGTTAGTAACTGAATTTTCCTTAGCCTAGGGACTGAAAATTCGGTTGTACACAGAAAAAGAAATATTATTTAAGTTCTTATATATAAGCAAGAGTATATAATCAATAAGATTATCAGTCGGAATATGTAATCTTGCTTACATGAGAAAATTCTATACAGCTTTCACTGAAAGCATCATATTTTTATTATTCAAGAATAATTTTTATGAATTGAAAGGAAAAAATATTGGATAAAAAGAACAATATTTTCAAACCAATACAACTCTTAGCTTGAAGATATCGTTTTTCCTATTCAATATTTTTTCCTTTCAATTCATGAAAATTACTCTTGAATAACAAGAATATGATATTTTTAGTGAAACTAAATAGAATTTCATCATATAAGAAAGTGTTATCTTCTTTATCTTTATATATAGGATTATATATTCTCACTTGTATATGAGAATATGTAAATGTTGAATTGATACTAATTTTTTTTATAGAGAAACAGTAAAATCCCTGTAGGAGGTTTCTGTTCAGCCAATTACTGTCAATAGTCTCAACCGAATTTTGATGCAGCTGAATTTGTTCACGCGAACGTACTTTTAGTCGCATTAAAATAATAGCAAAAATATAATAAAACATAACGAAAATATCATTTCTTATCGTCGAGATTTCGTTTCTCGAGTTTTCACAGAGGTCCCTATTAATTTGCGGAAACTGAGTCTTTTTCCGCGTGTGAGAGGTAGCCGAAAAACCTGGAATCGATCACGATCGGCGTCGAATACGTCGAGAATACGGTTCGTTGCCACCCGGGAGAGCTCGCTCGTTCGCTCTAACGAGACGTCAGTTTTCCGAAAGGTTCCAGAGCACGCGTCGGGTCGTGCGAGATCGCAATGCTAAAATTAGAACAGCTCTCGTCCCCGCGTCTCTCTCGCCCACGAACTAGGCTAGCCGACCCGAGGAGCATTGGGTCAGTTAGTTTCGTCTACCGGGCCTATCGGTTGCACACGAGAAGGGAAAAGTCGGGATCCAGGCCCCGATAAACAAACCTGACCCGCTTCGGTTCTCTCTCTCTCTCTCTTTCTCTCTCTTTCTCTTTATTTTTTCTCTCCGTCTTTCTTTCTCGCTCCTCTTTTATTCCCAACTCTCAGGCCAGACACACACGCGCGTGAGAACCTTACGACATGCGGTTAGGTTTCTCCTACCGCTGGTCGAAGCTATATTAGTGGGGAAACTGGCCACGAGCGTATATTATCCTCTCTTCCTTTCCTCGTTCTCCTCTTCCTCCTCCTCCTCTTTCTCCTCTTCCTACTTCTCCTCGTGAGTAACTTGCAATCGCGGCACGTGGATCTACGTAAGCTAATTTTTTTTATGATATATCACACTATCGTGTGATAGTCGTCTTGAAAAACAAGTGCTTCCTTCTGCGTCTGTAAATTGCCGGGACGAAGAGCGTAGAATTTTGTGCTGATTTTTCCCGGTGATGATACAAGAAACGAGCGGATTTTAGCGATGTTGAATCTTATTGTGAGTCGATGTGTTCAAGACGGCGTGTCGCACTTGCGGGGCAGTCTCTCAATGAGCGATAGGCAAATTAAAAAGATGATTGTTACAACAGCGTTAAGTTCCGCGAGAATAAGTAAGATAAAGAAGTATGTGGAAGAAATGGAAGTGCTTTAAATGCTAATAAACGAGCGCGCGATATCGCGTAAATGCATTCGCCGATACGCTGAGAGAAAAATACTTTGTGACTATAATCATTGACAATGAAAAAAATTATAGTTAGAAAGACCGTTTTTCTAATGAGTGTTACTACAATGTCAGCGATAATAACCTTATATATATATGTTATTTTACTGCGCAATATTCCTTACGACGGCGATTTAGTTGGCATAAAGAGCATAGACTCTCTTGCTAGCCAAATTAGCGAATTATTCGTAATTAAAGCAGAAACAGTTTTGTTGACGGCATAGAAAAATTCTACCGAGTGAATCTGTCCTTAGAACACGTTAATTTGCCGTTAGAACAAAATAATGTTTTCCCACGTTTATTAATTATTACAGCAAAATAATTTCTAGATCCAGCAAAATAATGCAGCGAGCGGCGATTAGTACTCATAATAAATCGTTTCGCTGTCCACGTAGTACCTAACTAACAGATTTCGCTACGACAGCATGAGATTTGCCGGCGGAAATGATTCTTCTCCCTGAGGTTAAAATCACGTGGGAAACAAAAAATCTGGTTGCATTAACCAGAAAGGAAACAACCAGATGCGTTCTGGTCGTAGGGACCAGAATCCCTGGTTCTTATGGTCCAAGTATGGTCTCTTACAACCAGAAATTCCGTTCCCTTCAGCCAAAGTGCATCTGGTTGTCCCCTTCTTCGTTAATACAACTAAACTTTCCTCGCATAAAAAGAATATGTTTGAGCTCCGAAAATAACTACGATTTCTCTCAGCGCGGGGCAACCTGCGAAACGCAAAGCATCTCCGGCAGCGTTAGATTCGCGAAATGCTTGTTTTTTCGTCGACTTTCCCTCCAGCTCTCCGATCGACCGATGTTCACGATCGTTTCGCCAAGTTCGAAGTCGGCCAAGGGCTACCGGGCGTCACCCCACCGTTTTTCAACGAAAAATCGACAAGGAAAGGACGAGCATCGCGACATTCGCGGATTCGTCGGCTCGCGAATCGAACCGCGAAAGTCACTGGCGGCATCGCTCTCGGATTCTCCTCGGTGAAAGATAAACAAAGACGACGACAACGACGGCCGATGACGGCGGCAGCGGCAAGCCGGTGTTAGCTTAGAAGAATGAAAGGGATCAACGTCGGCGCGGCGGTGGTCGCTATGGTTAAAGAAGGACTGACCCCCACGACTGTCACGTTTAATTTATATGTTAATGAGGAGCGCATGTCACATTTCAGCCGCCCCGCGCACACCTCATCGGATGCATGCGACGAGCGAAGAGGAGGAGAGTCGCCCCACGTTCATTCCACTTCTCCTGCCCTCCTTCGTGCCGCCACGGGTTTATATTTAACCGCGCCACACACCATGGCACCCGACGCAGCCCACTTTGCTGCATTACTCCTGGTGCATCTCCGTCTCTTTGCCTCTCTCTCTCTCTCTCCCTCCCTCTCGTTCTCCCTCTGTCGTTTTCTCTCGCTCTCCGACTTCTCTCTCGCCCCGCTCTTCTCGTCCTTTTTCTTCTATCGCGGCAGTCCCCTTTTCCCTTCCTCCTCTTCCTCCTCCCCGTCGTCGTCGTCGTCATCGTTCTCCTCCCGCTCGCTTCGCGGCTACGCTCGTTTTCATTGCGCCAACAACGGGCCAGAGCCCAGCTTGTGCCACGTTTTGCGTACACGCGTGCGCTCGTTTACTTTCAAGGAAAGGGCGGACTCGCGGTCTCCTCCCACGTTACGGTTACGCTGAAAGAAATCAGCGGTGCCGAGGCGCGCGCAGGGCCGATAAGCGGATGCAACGACACGCCGTCTGCGCGCGGTAGAATTGCACGTGGCCGCTTAAATTAGTTGTATCGAGCGCGATCGTACCTGAGACGTGGATATCGCGGCTCGATCGCGCATCGTTCTTGGATAGAAAAATGCGCACTCTATAACGCGCGAGTGATAATGAGTAACGAGCGTTGATGAAAATTCGCGCTTTCGGGGATCTTGTGCAATATCACTCGTAACGCGTAGATCGCGTGTAGATCTCGAGCTGTGTTCGCCGAACAGGTACGCAAAACCGGACGTGGCGAATTCAATTACCCGCCGCGCGTCGGCGTCACGCGACGCTAAATAAATCCCGGCTTGCGATTCGATGAATTAAACGATTACTTCATAGCGGGTCCGCGGGGCCGGCGGCGAAATGGGTCGATTAAAAATAAGGTGCGCTCGCAGTTGGGGCGGCGAGGGGGCTGGGAACGGTTTTTGCAAGGAGGAGGAGAGGAGAAGAGCCCGTTGGGCGATATGTCGCGCGTTGATGTACAATCGGCGTCATGTACGCTGTACCATCCCCCGGGCGGAAAATTCAAAACGATTTTCAGCCTTACAGATAACCCATAAGGTTGAAAATCGCGTAAGCAACTTTCGTTATAATGATAGGGTTCTGATGGCGCTACTTACGACGGTGTTTTGACCTTACGTGTATATGGTCGTAAGACGTGTGCAAGGCTGAAAATTACGTAATTTTCGATCTGGAGAATGGTACGGGAGACTCTATTAATGCTGTCCCATTTCCTAGGCACAGTGGCATTAAACATTTCTAATTGGGCTCATCCATTTCTAAATATTTGTGCGTCGTGACTGCTAGTTTGGAGTATCATTGCCGGTTCACCGAATAATCAACAGTCATCATGCATGAATATTCAGAAATGACGCGCCTAATTAGAAATTTCTAATGTCACTGTGGCTAAGGAGTGGGACGGTATTAATGGAGTTCTTCTGTACAGCATGCATAACTATAAGCACTTCGTCGTGTACAGAAGATTCCATTGATGCTGTCCCATTTCGTAGACACAGTGACATCGAAAATTTCCAATTAGGCGCGTCCATTTCTAAATATTTGTGCATCATGACCGCTACTTTTGGAGTATCGTTGCCGGTTTACAGAATAATCAACAATCATCGTGCATGAATATTCAGAAATGATGGCCTAATTGGAAATTTCCGATGTCACTATTCTTAGATAGAACTGAACGTAAGGCTGATAATCGCGTGTATTTCTCTCTCTCGAATTAAGAAATACCGTGGCATATATGACGCTGACTGAACGGTAACAATCGCCCGTTACAGAAATGCTCGGACTACAAGGCTTCGAACGTGAACACCTTTGCGAGGACCGAGCCTCCAGACACGCAGGTGACCAAGTCGGTGATCGCCCTGCTGCTGCACTACGGATGGAACAAATTCTCGATCGTGGCCGAAAAGGCTTGGTCGACGGTGGCCCGTTCGCTGGAGAACCAGGCAGCCGAGAACAACCTCACCGTCAACCATTACCGGCTCGTCGAGGACCGGCACACGTGCTGCGAGGAGAGGATGCCTTGCTGTGAAGTCCCCGTATGGTTCCAACTAATACAGGAGACCAAAAATAAGACCCGCAGTCAGTCCACATTTCTTTACGTTCGCGTTGGCTCGCAAGAGACAGTCGCTGATTATCCGTCAGTCCGACCGAGGTTTCATCGAGGCTTCATCGAGGGTCTCCGCGACTGACTCGAGAAGAAGTCGAAATGGCTCCCGGCGACTGTCTCTTGGGATCCAGCATTAATCTCGTCGATTTCAAACTTAGAGACAGCGCTTTGCTCGCGTTTCTTTGCTCCATCCTACTCGATCAGTTGCATAATTGCACTTACCTTGATCCACGTTGATAAATGCGCGCGGAAGTCTTTCTTTCGTTCACGTTCTTACTCACACGTCTGGTGTTATTCAAAATAAAAAAGACACATGCGAAGAGACTTTGTTAATATAAGGAAAGTAGAATGCACGTGCATTACGGTGATTCCATTCGTTCCGCACTCAATCCGAAATGTTCACGCTTTATTACTTCAGTCTACATCTTCCTGGGTACGGCAATATCATTGATAGATATGATGAATTCGATGCAAAACCAAAAGCTGCTGGACAACGGGGAGTACATGGTGATACACGTGGACATGATGACGTATTCGCCGCGCGAAGCGAAGAAATATTTATGGAGTGAGTAGAGCCCAGCGAGAGAGCTTCCTTATCATACGTCTTATTTATATCTTGGATAATAAACATCGGTGACCGATCGAAACATGTCGTAATCTCGTGTTATTTATAGCCCAACTACGAAGTTAATCTCTTGCTTAAATTCAAGAGGCGCTAGATCACGGATTTATATCCGCCTAAGCGATATTAACCACGCGCGCGATATTTTTTCACTCTCCCCACTCTCACTCAAGTCGTCGTTACATCGCCATGATAATTCGCCATTACTGTCGGCAGAGCCGGAGCACTTCAGTAATCTGAAACATTGCCTCGAACCAAGTAACTTCCTGCAAAAGGCGCGCTCGCTGATGGTGGTCGTGTCGTCGCCACCGACGCAGAATTACGAGGAGTTCACGAAGAAAGTCCGCGAATTCAATTCGAAGGAGCCGTTCAATTTCACGACTCCCGAGCTTCTGAAAAAGTTCGAGAAGGTATTTTTGGACGGTGGCACTTTATCTCCCGCCGAGCGGCGGGAAAACTGGAGCCCCTCGAGAAAGAGTCTGGGCATCGATCGCTTAACTTTTCGAAAAGCATTCAACTTTTCCACGATCTCTTGTTCTAATACTTTTATGCACACAATAAACAGAGGAATCAATTAGTGTTAAAAGAAACTGTATGATTAAGAAACGGAGCTGACCTTGGAATGGCCTTAAATTATTGGCTATACAACGAAATTAAGGTCGCCAACTTATGTTCTCCTCCGAACCCTACACAACTTTTGCCCGAACCATTTTTTCCGTCAATTGCTTCGTTTTCAAGATATTCCATTGTTTCCATTAAAACGAACGCCCTGTATAACCAGGTAAACGGCATATCTATTCTCAAAAGAATATGCCTGAACTCGAGATATATTGTAGACACTCTTCATAGATAAAGATATTCCAGTGACAGACTAGACGCCATTTTTTTTTTGGCCAGACTCTTACTTGAGGGACGACTCCGGGTGAAAAAAAACCGCTCGCAGAACGCACACGCGACTCTCGTTCACACACTCAATTCCCCGTTTCAGTATGTATCCATTCACGCGGCGTACCTGTACGATTCCGTCATGCTGTACGCGAGGGCCTTGGACCAGCTGTTGCGGGATCAACCGAATCAATCGCTGATGGAGGTCGCCGGCAACGGCACCCGGATAATCGAGACGATTATCAAGAATCATACATATCAAAGTAAGTATCTGTAATCTGATAGACGTAATTTGTATCGATAGGATTAATCTCTCGAGTGGTTCGCGCGATCTCCGCCACTTGACAAGGCGGCAATGATGATAAACGGGCAAGAGGCCGATCGCGATCTAAATGCAGATCGATGCGATTCTTAAGTGGAGATCCCACTCGTGTGCTCTTCATTCGCGAACGTTGCTTTCCCGGTCGTCGACCGGCAGAGTCGCGCGCGTCCTCGCGGAAGGAACGATCAATCACTTTTCGCGTTTGCGCCAGGTGTGAGCGGCGCGACCATCAAGCTGGACCAATTCGGCGACTCGGAGGGTAACTTCTCGGTGCTCGCTCTGAAGAAAGAGCCTTTTCAGCTGAACAACTTCACCTGCACATACCAGATGAAGCCCGTGGGCCAGTTTCAGCAGGGTGAAACTCTAGTGAGTGAGTTGTTTGTAGCATTCCAGAAAGGTTTCTCTTACACCCGCACCGGGTTTTGCGCGCGCGCGGAAAAATCATATTCCACATTGAAATCACCGAGCCGTAAAACTTGAACGCGCGCTGCGCGAGATGGCGCCGAGTAAAAACACTATGCGATTGCATAACGCAGGTGTACAGGCCATCGGGGGCCATGGATTGGCCCGGCAAGAACAAGCCGGAGGCCGAACCCGGCTGCGGTTTCTTCAATGAGCACTGCCCGAAGAAGGACACTCATCACCACAGCATTATCGCTGCCGGGGTGCTGGGCGTTTTGGTGATATGCGCCACGGCGATCACCATCAGCATTTACCGAAAGTGGAAGATAGAGCAGGAGATAGAGGGCTTGCTCTGGAGGATCGACTTGAGCGAGATTCACAGTCCGCATCTCGACAACATGATGTCCTCCCCTAGTAAGGTGAGCGGTGCGAATAGCGCGTTCCTGCGAAGCACGTTAACGAAGATAAAAAGATAAAATGACGCTTATGAGATAACGATCGATCACATTTCTAATATATCCCGAGAACTTTCCTCTTTTGCTCCAGCAAATATCAATAAATGACCGCAAAACTACGCCACCTTCATCTTTAGCCCATCCTTTCTCGTGATTCCGGCACGATATATAAACATTTTTCTGCGAACTATCTTTTTGGCCGTCTAAATTCAACTGAAAAAGTATAAGAATGTTCCTCGAAATTTTCCTGATCGGAGCACCGACACCATTCGGTATGTACGAGCTGCGGGATTTCTGTATCCGCTCAATATTTACGCCGACTCGGACGGCTGGAAATATCAATTTCGAAATTTCCAACCGTTTCTGTCACATATCGAGCAATGCTTCGATTCATTTTCACGCGTACTTTTACGGTGCGAAAGCATTTATAATTCTATGCGGCCGTAAACGACGTAAACTTTGCAGAGAGGAATCAATAGCTTGCCGGCAAAATTTTCCAGTATCCCCTTAAAGTGAAAGTTTTCGCGAAGTATTGTACAAATGTGTTCGATTGATCGCAAGTATCATTTTATGGACGCGTCTTTTTATTTCACCGAGACAAGATTCAACATATTCCGCAAAAATTTCGGACATACATTGTCTCGCTTCTGACGTCATTCAATCAAGATGTCTACACAATAGCCTTAACGCATTCGCTACCAGCGAACATACGTGTGATCACATATGTGTGACAACGAAAAACTTCTTTTTTCTACCACCCACGTTATCGAACTAATAAGTCTGTTGCAAAAATTACATAAACAAAAAAAATACGAGATGATCTATGAAGAGGATTTCTCAAATAAATCTCAGAACGTGTTGAGCAGCTGCGTCTGTCTCTCGATGTATGATGCAAGAAGCGAATATTCTTTCGAGGGGACCCCAAAAGAGCCCAGCGCTGCGATAAAGTATCTTAAGTTTTTCCATCAATAGTACTCACCAGTATTCCACAATTTTTTGATTACAGTTAAGTTTAGTTAGTGCAATGTCCTACGAGTCCAAATGCGGTGGCCAAGTGTTCGCGCAGACCGGCCATTACCGCGGTGTGGTAGTGCGGATAAAGGAGCTGAAGTTCTCGAAGAAAAAAGACATTTCACGGGACGACATGAAGGAATTGCGCATTCTCCGTGAAATTAGACACGATAATCTCAACTCTTTCGTCGGGGCGTGCGTGGAGCCGATGAGGATATTGTTACTTACCGAGTATTGTGCCAAAGGAAGTCTTTATGTACGTCACAGCGTAATCACGATAACCTCCTACTATTATTCGTAATACAGTGAATTATGTATTGGGAACAATATATTATCATGCATAAATAAAAGCCGTACATGCTATAGTAGAGCTTAACGTACGTTTCGTTTCTTTAAAAAAGTCGAAGCTATAAAGATCGAGAAAAACAGAAAGAGAGAACGATGAAGGGAATTTGAACGTACCCATTATGAATGTACATGTCGTGCGTTTTATTTATCTATTTTTTTTTTTCATTATATAATATTTATTTATTTATTTATTTTTCAGGACATTATCGAAAACGAAGATATCAAGTTAGATAATATGTTCATTACGTCGTTAGTTCACGATCTCATTAAGGTAAGTGTTTTTAAAGCAGTGGAAGTTAAAATTACAGTATTGTAAGGTGATTTTAGAAATGACTTCTACCTAAACAGGGTATGCTGTACATTCACGATTCACCTGTGCTAGTCTGTCATGGTAATCTAAAGTCTTCCAATTGTGTCGTGACCTCACGTTGGGTACTCCAAGTCTCCGATTTCGGTCTTCATGATATGCGTCACTGCGCCGAGTCCGGCAGCATCGGTGAACATCAGTATTATCAAAGTAAGCGATTACCCACCATTTTCGCGCCCAATTAAGTCGTGTAAGTGGCGTTGTTTCAGTCATTATTTCGTCTTAATTTCTAGACTTGCTTTGGAAGGCTCCCGAGCTATTGAGAGAACCAAATAATGCGATCAGGGGCACGCAGAAAGGAGACGTTTACTCTTTTGCTATTATTCTCTTCGAGATGATCGGACGGAAGGGGCCGTACGGTATAACCATGGACCCCAAAGGTAACCATTACGCAGGGCCGAGTAATAAGTAGTTACTCAGAAAAAGCTTATAACTTTTTAACAATGACTTTTAAACTAGTTAATTTAAAATACATTAACTTATTAACTTCTTTTTATATATAAATTGAAATACTTCATCAGTATTAAATCATTGTCGGGCTATTTACATGCATTACACATAGAATAAGGATAATCAGAAATAATGCCAGTAGAATTGTTTTTTTGTCTCTTTGAGAGCACTCCTGTTCTTATATGGAATCATAAACACAAAACAGTCGATATTTTCTCATAATAGACTACCTTTCCTTTCTTTATCGTAAATCTAATCTGCACATGGCTTTGCATAATTGAACTCTTAACTTGAATGAGTTAACTTAATATCAACTTAACTTTTAATTCAGCTTTTGTTTAAGTAAATTTTAACTTAAGTTGAAAATAAATTAAATTAGTTTAAATTAGTTAAAAATAAAAATTAATTTGGCCAACTTGGTTATATATTACAATCACTCACGGAGCAGTACCGTGATCACTAATGACCGCCGTTCGTCGCGATTGCGCGCCAGGGGTTGGAAAATAAATCGTGATCATTGATACATCGACAGACATCATCGAACGGGTGAAGAACTACAACCCGAAGGACAAGGAAGAGGACAAGAAGAAACTGCCGTTCAGGCCTGACATAGACGTACTCACCAAGTCTAAAGCGGACTGCGCCGAATACGTAGTGAACACTATCACAGACTGTTGGGACGAGGATCCGAACCTCAGGCCAGACTTTAAGGTGATAAGGAGCCGACTGATGGCGATGAAGGCCGGAACGAATCAAAATATAATGGACCAAATGATGCACATGATGGAGACATACGCGAACAACCTCGAGGATCTAGTCAGTGAGCGTACGCGCCTTCTCTTCGAGGAGAAACAGAAAACCGAGGACCTGCTGCATAGAATGTTACCCAAGTGAGTTATTCTTCGTTTACAAGACGACGCGTGATCCGTAGCGTAGATTGTGCGTTTCCATGAGACACACCTTGTTCGATTGCTTTCAGGCCTGTCGCGAATCGTCTGACGAACGGTATCGGAGTAGAGCCCGAGGCCTTTGATCTGGTCACTATATACTTCAGCGATATCGTCGGCTTCACGGCGATGTCGGCGGAGAGCACGCCGTTCGAGGTATCCACCTTTTTCGCATTCTGTCTTATCGATAGGACGATAAACGTTATCCACGACGTGACTCTCGATAATCGTTTTGCCGGTAGGTTGTAAATTTCCTGAATGACCTGTATACCTTGTTCGATCGTATAATCAAGGGATACGACGTGTACAAAGTGGAGACGATCGGAGACGCCTACATGGTCGTAAGTAGCCTTCCTCTGATGCGTTAATTAATTACAATAATCAGTGATCTCGCGCGACATAGAAGCACACCCTTCAATGCGCAACACACTCTGTGTATATCCAGGTTTCCGGTCTTCCGATAAAAAACGGAGACAGGCATGCCGGCGAGATAGCGTCGATGTCGTTGGAATTACTTAACGCTGTTAAACAGCACACGATAGCTCATCGACCTCATGAAACCCTCAAGCTGCGCATCGGTATTCACACGGGTGAGAAATGGGAAATGGGCGTTTTTAATGATACGTGATATTGCGAGAGTCGACGGAGACGAGATAACGTGAACGTTAAATTATGCAGGTCCTGTGGTAGCGGGCGTTGTCGGTCTAACGATGCCTAGGTATTGCTTGTTCGGGGACACCGTAAACACCGCGTCTCGCATGGAGTCCAACGGAGAGCCATTGCGGATACATATCAGCGGACAGTGCAAGAATGCTCTCGATAAGATCGGAGGGTACATTATCGAAGAACGTGGCTTTGTACACATGAAAGGCAAAGGGGAGGTGAAGACATACTGGCTCACGGGAACCACCGAGAAAGCCATTCAAAAACGAGAGGTTCGTGCGACCAATTCAAACCCTCCAACGAACTCTAAAGGGCCGTCCACAATAGCCGTGAAGTAAGACGTAAGCAGTAAGCTAATTGGCCAGCCACGGTCAATGTATTTTTGGAATATATGAATCCAATTGGTCGATTAGCTTACTGCTTATACCTTGCTGCTTTAGAGATATTGTAAGCAGCCTTTAGGCCTGTTACACCATACGTCGGATGTCGAAGACGCAGCCGACGGTCCAATGAGAAGGCTCGTTTTCGCAAAATAAATTCTCTCAATGGACAATCGGCTGGATCAAATCAAATTCATAGTCGTAACCGTAAGGTCGTAGGCAAATTGATCCACCAGAGTCGATTATTCTTGAACCGTAGGAAGAATAGTCGACTGTGGTTAGCTATTTTACTTGCGATTACGGCTAAAACTTTTTCACGTACAAAGGAAGGATAATTCGCGTGCAGTTTTATCGGTGATTTTCTCTGATGTTTCTCTTTCCTTTTGTCTAAAATCGATTTTTTCGTTCCCGCAGGTCGATGTGGGCGATCTTCCGCCTCTGTTCTGCACACCACGAAGAAGGCAGTCGAACGTACCGCGTCTACTAGCGGATGACTCGTCGTCCCAGTGCGGAGGCTCGAGTCCAGTTCCACGATCGTTCCACGCACCCAAGTTCGAGGGATCTCGCCTGTCTCTGGCTAAGAGCATCTCGAAGACCACGATAGACAACGTGCCGATTCTGGAGGAGGCGCAGGAACGCGCCGCCGACATCAAGTCGGCCTTCGACGATTTCCTCACGGACACCGGGCCGAAGTTCCGGAAAAACGCACGTCTGTCCACCATCGCGTCCTCGTCGTCGACCAGCGACTATCCGTCTCAGCTTGTTATTCGCGAATCTCGCTCGCTGGACCCGTTCCCCTGCGACATTTACAACAAACAGTTCGAGTCGCCGAGCCTCTCCTGGAAGGAGCCCAAAAAGATCTTCTGCTCGTTGGAGAATTGTGTCAAGTTCACGCGGATCAATTCGAAAACGGACATTCCCGAGAAACTGCTGGACAACAATCATCCTAACGGCAATGTGATAATTGTGCCTCATACCGGTGACTCTCCGAACGAAGCAGAAATGCCGTTATTAGGTGACGACGGCGGCTGCATGGGAGAAGTACTACCAATCAAGCGCTGGCGCTCACTGGATCAGGAGATATCCGGGCCTAGCACGGACAGTGTACCTGATAAAAAGTCTTCCGCGCGAAATTCAATTAGAAGTTGGCTAGTTAATCTGTTCAATGGTACTGGATTGCGCAGTAGCGAATATTTAGGGAAAGGGATGGAACGGTACGAGATGCAACCCGAACGCGAAAGTATAGTCTAGCGCACATATGAGCGAGCGAGCGAACGAGAGAGAGAGAGAGAGAGAGAGATGTTCTTTGTTTTTATTTTCTTTGTCTCTTCTGCGACGGAGGGAAGCGAGGGATAGAAATATCGCTTGTAGGACCGGAAAACTGCGCAACTACACGGAGTATATTATTACGTTTACGAGTCATAAGCATGAGTTATTGTTGCCATCTTTTTTCTAGCTTAGTTATGTGCAATTTATGTATATGAAAGTTACCGACATTGTATATTTTTTAATATCTAGATATTTTATAACTTGTACTAAAAAAAACGTGCCCATCGAGGTGATGTAGTAGGAAGCGACTTTTATGTAGCACACACAGGACTGTTCTCTTTAAGATTTTTTAATTCGATTGTGTATAGCGCGAAAGACGCTAGACTATTTTATAAAAATCATGACCAAAGTACAGACACTTCGACCGGCGATTTATTTGGTTTAATGGCGTGAGAAAAACGGAATTTGGGCGGCATCGCGTACGCACACGCACAATCAAACATGCAGCATGAATGTATAAGGTGTGTATATGTATAATACGTTCATTAATACATATGTAAATCCAAGTATATCGTTAATACTGTTATATATGTTATATATATAATAGTATTAATACTATATATATATATAATATTAATATTATATATTAATGTATATATGATATTAATATTTATATCGTATATATATAATATATATTATATACACATATGCATGTACATATGTAACTATGTACACACTATTGTGTGTGTGTGTGTGTGTGTGTGTGTGTGTGTGTGTGTGTGTGTGTGTGTGTGTGTGTGTGTGTGTGTGTGTGTGTGTGTGTGTGNGTGTGTGTGTGTGTGTGTGTGTGTGTGTGTGTGTGTGTGTAACCTCTATATATAGTATCTCTAGTATCTACATTTAATAATACTTGTTCACTGAAGGAAGCAAATTATCCGTATGGCTGTGAAAAGTGAACTAGATTGTACCTAAGGTGCTTAGTAATATATCATGTTGTCAAATGTATATAACTGAATAATAATATATCAATGTAAAGATAAAATATAAATTAAAAGAAATATTATCTTATATAAGAGTCAATTAAAAATTCACATCTTTTCAAATTATCGGTAATTTTCATTAATATTCTATGGTACAAAATATATTTTTTTATATAAGATTTACGATTTTACAATTTTACTTATAGCTGACATTTGCTCATTTATACCTTTCTATGCTTTATATGAACTCTCTTTGCATCTTACTGTTAGAACATAGACATATCCATTTATTCAAGCGATATATATTTACACATCATGTATATAATTTATTTCAATATTTTTCTAAGATACAGGCAGAAGTAAATCTCAAGAACTAACAAAGACAGAATAGAACTAATCAATCTTGACCATTAAGGAATTTCGACATAAAATCAGTTGGCTTCTTTTCCACTGTTTTTTTCCAATAAGTCATAAGATGACTCTTAGGTTTCCATATATTAGCTACTTCTTGTAACTCCATTTGACCCTATTAAAGTATATATAATTTTACATTTAAAAATGTTATATAACAAAATGGTTATTGTTTAATCGTTGCAAAGGAATATTCTTAATAACTTTTATCTATACGATTTTT
>NW_014556062.1:195933-332470 GCF_001313825.1 Dinoponera quadriceps | reverse complement strand
AATAACTTTTATCTATACGATTTTTAGTTAAATTTCTTTATTACATTTAAATGGTTAAGGTTGTGATAATTTTGTTCTTTTATTTGTTTATGAAGCAATCTATTTTTATAGTCAATATATGTTCTTACCCTTATAATGAGATGGTCTATAATCCTTACATCGGTTACATGAGCATGACGTTTAAATTCTTCACGTATTTTTTCTTTACAATCTTGGGCCTTCAAGGGAACATCATAAACCAATACTGCAAGGAAAAAGTATAAACATTAAAATGGGTAGGCAATGATCTAAGATCAAGTATCAGAATAGTAAACGACACTTTATACGTATAACATAAAAATAAATGTAGTAACAAGCCGATAGTTTGTATCATAATAATAATAATGTACTACAGGATAATATGTATTACAAATAGATGCATACATGATATTATGAAAGATACAATCTCAAGATCATCCCGTAGAGGTTAAGTGACAAAAAGCTTTATAGTTTATGATATATAACAATAACTATTGCTTACATGTTGACGGTACTTGACGAATCCATGCTTTGTACAGAATAAGTACTCTTCGTCGTGCGTCTTCTCTGTTAACGGATAAAAGAGGTTTCACTTGACGAAAAACGGAAGAAGCTTGGCCAGCCATTTTTGTGAACTCCTTCACTTAGGGCTATTTTCACCAACTCTGGTTAACCGATTAATTAATAAAATTGAACAATCGTATTGATCGTAGTTAGTTAATTGGCCAATGCGATTGGTCAATTCTGTTAAATAATTAATCAGTCGATTAAATTAACAAGAGTTGATGAAAATGGCCCTTAAGACGTAATTATGTTAAAGGTTACGATTGAAGATTGGATTGAAATTTGATCAATCAGAGCAAAATTCACTAAACTTGATGATTGCCTATCATTGGTTGCGTTCAGTGGAAAACACAATCAATGAGTAGTCCTTAGGTCTGTTCGTTTTCGTTGCACCGCTGAACTAGTGCAATAAGTTGAAGTGAGAAAACACATACTTGTCTCGCTTCAACTTATTGCACTAGTTCAGCAGTGCAGCAAAAACGAACAGACCTATTGATTATTAGTCTTTATTGTAAGACACGTAAATTTAAATCAATTACATTTTCGAATTACTCTACTGTTGTGCAGTCGTTGTTATTGTTCGTTAAATGTAACCATCAACTGGCAGTGAATATCAGAACGCAGCCTAAATAGTATGACTCAATAACAAAGTAGACGCAAGAATCGTGTAGGGAGTGAATTATCAGATTGAGAGAGAGAGAGAGAGAGAGAGAGACACTCTTTAATTTCCTTAATATCACATATACAGTTGAACAGTCAGTCGAATAAATTTTAGCCTTTTATTATTAACATCTAACGATTACGTTAAAAATTGTATTAGTTGTTATATTGAATACTTATAAGTACAAGAAATGCACAAATTGATCATGCAATCAGACTTGTAGATAGCCGTCATAACAGAGGTATTGCATATTGTTGTGTCAGAAAACCGGCGTGTGTCAAGTTTTTGGTCTTCCGGCGAAATTATTTATAATTGTAAGTATTATTGCTTTATTTTTAGCATTATTGGTATATTTATTTTAGTTTTAGTATTTATTTTTCTTAATATATTGGTTATTTGAGCAAAACATGGTCGCGATTTTATGTACCTTAAAATAACCTTAAAAATGAACTATATTTTATTGAAATAAACATTTAACTCCCTCTTGCATGATTATTATAATTTAACATTTTTTTCTAATATACAATATAATACACAAAATTAATATTAATATACTTCTCTAATTTATTCAAATTATAAATGAATTGTTCCAAAACAGGTATAAATTTGTAAGTTGATCCTGATAATATATAAGTTATGCTATATAATATAGTATCTTTGTCTCAATATATTATATTTTGTCATAATCTCTTATCCACGTAACATTATGGCTTATTTTTAGGAAAATGGTTGTGAGACAATATCAGGAAGAACTTAAATATTTAGAAAAAATAACCGAATGTTGTTGGAAGATAAAAAAAGGCTTTCAGCCTAATATGAAGGTAATCTCTTCTTTCAGATATAATATAGAATATAACCAGAAAAAGTGTCAAGAAAATATCATTATTTTCTTAAATTTATTCTATTAAATCAATCAATTATGTTTCAAGGTTGAGGGAGTATTTTATGTAAACAATACATTAGAGAAATTGATGTTTGAAGAGCTACGTAATGCGTGTCGACCAGGCGCAGTTGGAGGTTTCCTTCCTGGAATGAAGCAGATTGCTAATGTTGCTGCTCTACCTGGGATTGTATGGAGATCAGTTGGACTACCAGATGTACACTCTGGATATGGATTTGCTATTGGTAAAATCGTAAATATATTATTACTACAGTTGTGGCAATAACATATCATGATCAAATATTAACATCAAATGGAAATTATTGCATTTAGGTAATATGGCAGCATTCGACATGGATGATCCCAAGTCAATTGTGTCACCTGGTGGTGTAGGCTTTGATATAAACTGTGGCGTTCGTCTGCTACGAACTAATTTGTTTCAGGAAGATGTGTTACCAGTAAAGGTAATTTTTATATTATCTATTCGATGTTTGTGTGTGTAA
Organism: Dinoponera quadriceps; assembly: GCF_001313825.1. Lineage (NCBI taxonomy): Eukaryota > Metazoa > Arthropoda > Insecta > Hymenoptera > Formicidae > Dinoponera > Dinoponera quadriceps. Next base: position 329,844 of record NW_014556062.1, on the reverse strand, counting down.
AAGATAAAAACAAACCTTCGTAATGTTGCATATTTCTATAATTTATCATAAACAGGTATATGATGCATATGTGCGTATAACGATGTAAAAGTATTTTTTTCTAGGAGCAACTTGCTCAAAGTATGTTTGATCATATACCAGTCGGTGTTGGTTCTAAAGGAATTATCCCGATGAACGCGCGGGATTTGGAAGAAGCGTTAGAAATGGGAATGGATTGGTCCTTGCGGGAAGGTAAGAGGAAGGACGTCACGATAAAATCAAACGATACAATGATTCAAATAAATGTTAAATGCCTTCAGGTTACATTTGGGCCGAGGATAAGGAGCATTGCGAAGAATACGGTAGAATGCTTAACGCCGATCCATCGAAAGTATCAATGAGAGCTAAGAAACGTGGACTTCCTCAAGTACGATACAACACAGATCTCGAAAATTTTATTTGATCTAATATACATGATCATCATAATTATATATATATTTCACGTTATAGTTAGGTACGTTAGGGGCAGGGAATCATTACGCTGAGATTCAGGTGGTAGAGGAGATATACGACAAGTGGGCAGCGTGCAAAATGGGTATCGAAGAAAAAGGACAAATTTGCGTTATGATCCATTCGGGAAGCAGAGGATTTGGCCATCAAGTTGCTACAGGTTACTTCTTTCAATTCGTCCAGCTTGTTTTCTATCATCAAGTATATATATATATATTCCCGCTGATTTTGTGAAGCATTATTTTGTTATATTTAGGAACTTAAAATAACATTAATGAAATTATACTTGATATGACAAAATGATATTTCAGATGCACTCGTGCAGATGGAAAAAGCTATGAAGCGCGACAATATAGAGACTAACGATAGGCAGCTTGCATGCGCTCATATCAAATCCCAAGAAGGTCAAGATTACTTGAAATCGATGGCAGCCGCTGCTAATTTCGCATGGGTTAACAGGAGTTCTATGACATTCCTCAGCCGACAGGTACTAAAGTTAGACACTTAAATGCTAATCGACAGAGATACAAAGGAATATACGACATACTTGTCGATAGGCGTTTGCAAAACAATTCAACTCGTCTCCCGATGACCTGGATATGCATGTTATATATGACGTTTCCCATAATATTGCCAAAATAGAAGAGCACATAGTTGATGGGAAGCAGAAGACACTTTTAGTTCATCGAAAGGTAAGGTCTCGGCACGCTCAGTGCATTTTATTATAATTGATAGTGATAGAATGAACAGTTTGAACATAGCAGAACAATTACGTTATGTATAATGAATGAAAATGTTGCTTAAAGGGATCAACAAGAGCTTTCCCACCGCATCATCCTTTGATCCCCGTAGACTATCAGTTAACAGGCCAACCGGTTTTGATCGGTGGTACAATGGGGACTTGCAGTTATGTTCTCACTGGTACAGAACAGGGTATGAAAGAGACATTCGGATCAACGTGTCATGGTGCTGTAAGTGTATGGGGATTATGTTAACTTTTTAGGAGCTATTTACGTCAAATTCTATTTTCAGTTTACCAAATAGCTTTATATGAATAGTGTGTATCTATGTTATATGTGAAACTGAAACTGTAACGTGTGAAAGGTATGTTTCTTATACAGAAAATATATGTGTACAGGGTCGCGCCCTCTCAAGAGCAAAGTCGCGTAGAAATCTGGACTACAAGCAAGTTCTGGACAAATTGGAAGATTTAGGCATATCCATTCGAGTCGCTTCACCGAAACTAGTTATGGAAGAAGCACCAGAATCCTACAAAAATGTAACAGACGTCGTCAACACTTGCCACGCAGCTGGAATCTCCAAGAAATGTATCAAGTTACGGCCAATTGCGGTTATTAAGGGATAATCTTGGTCAAAAGACATTTTGGTCACTACTTGTACATTGTGACATGTTACGAGTACATTTTCTAAATGATATTTATTAAAATTTATACGCGAATGTAAAAATCGGCCAATTGTACGATATTTCTTTGATTGTTTACACCTGATGATATTACATTTTATATTAAATTGTACGAAAGATATTATCGCGATATGAAGATACATTAACATCACTTTCAGTTATGTAATACAATATAACTGCATAGTGTAAGTTTATTGTAAAATATATTTTCGTCATAATATTATTGCATTTTTCTGTACACGTTATGAAGTCAATTCAGAAAATAAACTTAAATTAATCAAATCGTGTTGCATTTGTATCCCATGAATGACACATATAATTTCATAAATAGAGAGAATCATCAAGGTTTTCTCGAAGGTTCTTTTTAAAGATTTTTTAAAAAATATTTCGTTAGCATTTTATTAGATAAAATGTACAATTACCTATGTTCGCAATAAGAAAGCTATATTAGACTAATTCGTTGACTTTACACAGGAATTAAATTCGCAGCATTACAACAATTACAATGCAGCATTATAACAAATCCTCCACTGACTAGAGAGAATAATACAGAAGAGACATATGGGTGAAAGGAGAACACAGTCCCATATTTTTTTGCTTGCAAGTAGATAATGGAAGCAAACCATCACCATAAATAGTATGTATGTAGCGTCGCGGTACACGTGGTATGATAGTGACGTATCGTCGTTTGAACCCTTGAAAGAAAAAAAAAAGAGAGAGAATACAAAGTGACAAAGTGACAGTCACTGGAGGAGTTGCGTACAGAAATACAAAACTGACCAATAGGACTTATGGTCTGAGATGCATTCCACAGAAATATTATATAAAATTTATGTTATTTATAAAATATTAATTATATATTCTAAGAAACTTATGATAGGTGATAGTCAGGAGAAGGTTCAGCTACCGATTCAGTAGTGAACAAGGGGTTTGGGAACTCTGGTGGGTGTGGCAGTGGTCCAGCAGTCTTTGGCTGACGTCGATACGCCATAAGCCAGCATGACACAGCGATAGCTACGGCAACCAGTGCCAAGAGCGCCGTAATTATCAGTGCTATGATAAAGCCGACCATAGAAACACAGATATCTTCCACTCTTTGCGCTGAAGGAGCTGAAACACATTATCAAGGGGTTATTAACCTCGCTCTAGCATCTCTCGCTCTTACAACTTTTCCACCAAACACTAACTCTAACACAGTAACGTTACATCTATAGTTTCTTTTCATAACAATTATATTGTTGAACGGTAAATTGTAATATTGATGTAACGTTACTTTTAGAATTGGTCTTTACTGAATATTTTACATTCCTTTTTCTGTCCGTAAATGCCATTCCTCTTAAAATTAATGTTCCAAGAAGTTTTTAGGAATTCCAATCATGATTACTTTCAACGTGTAACTTCCTGGATCATTTTTATAGCATTCTTCTAAGAATTCCTAAGGAATTGCAATTCAGGAAAGAAGAAAACTTTAAAAACACTTGAAAAATTCATCTATTGCTATTGATGCATCGTGCTAAACGTAAATTACAGATACTAAAGTTCCATATAATCGTGCGAGAAGCTCAGCTTGCAAAATAGAAAGTTAAATAATCTCGGAGACGATAATCGAAGACGACTTGTTGAGTCTTCACCTATAATTCGATATCTTCATAACGAATACGTTACGTTTTATCTTACCTTCAGCTGGATCTGCTGTGTACCTCTCCTCCCTCCTTTCCAGAGTGAATATTAGGTTCGACTGGATCGTTATTTCTTCACGAAGTTGGCCCTCAAAACCGTCGGATATGCTTAGAGATGTGTCGTTCACTTCGGAATCAACGTCCCTGCGGCGACGGCCGAAAGCGTTGTAGCCTCGACAGTTGACCTGTTGGGAGGAAAAGAGACATTTTCGTCGGTAAATACAAACTTTCGACTAGCGGGTGAGGCTGGTCTCGAGCGATTTCGCGAACGAGCACTCACAGGCTGACAGCGGCCGAAGCACACGCGGATGTTGCACTGGAATCTGATATTGTCGCTGCTGGGGAACTTGAACGCGTTGAAACTAGCCATTAACGATTGAGTCTCGGGATTTTGCTCCCACTCGCCGAATATCGTAGGATCCGTCGCACAGCCGTTCTCGTCCGTCACGATGTACTCGTTCTCCAGATTATCCTCCATCGTCTTAGCGACGCAATTCCGCGCGAACCCACCGTAAATGGCTGCAACATTGTCCAATGAGTTCTCGTATCTCATCAAGAGACAGCAACAGTAATGTTGAAATATGATAATAAAATCAAGTCAGCCAGGTTTGACTAATGGCAAAATCGGACGCTTACATGAAGGTTGAACTTCCACTTGAAGCATCAGATTGTCCCCAATTTCGGCCGAATTAATCTCATTTCCGTTCTGCGCAACTATCTTCATCAGACATACGGGCGGTGGACCGGTGTTGGCAATCGTTCCGGCTGTCGTCAGCATGGAGACGTTGAAGCCGAGGGTAACATTTTGTTCGCCGGTCTGATATATACATTTGATGTGATAAGCCTGTGCCTTGTACGTCATCAATTTCGGGTGCTTCTGTATGACCAGCACGAAGCTGGCTTGTCCCTGAAAGATGCAAACAAATTACGTGAGAGAGTGCCTGTCACCGTCGTGACGAGCAATTACGTCGTAATAATTATGATTATAATGTTAACTAATGTAGGATATAATTGGAGTATGTAACGTTCTACTAACATTCACATGTATCAGTCCGCAATTGCCGAATGCGACTTTGAAGGTTTCCGTCTTGTGCTCGGTTTCGGCCGGTATCGAGACAACCCGTCTGCACTGTTCGTCTTTGCTACGTCCTTTCACGTACAGAACCCCGTCGAACTCCTGGTGCAAGTGTATCACAACCTGCACCCCGTCCGACAAGCAGCTCACGTCCATCTCCGGTTTCGGGAAGTCCGTTCGGCCGTCCTTTCGGTCGTCTGAGAAGAATAGAAGATGGCACGTCAAAACGCTTCTTCAGACGGACGAACGCTTCGTGAATATTCGTAAAAAATCCATTTTGTACAAAAGAGCACATTATTCGATATATCTCGTATTCCTGACAATTATTTTCTCTTAATAAACAAAAAATTAACACTCATACAAATCAATATCATTATTTGCTGTTTTTCCGTGTTAGAGAATTCATTTTAGATATTATTGATTTCCCTGACAGAGAACAATGGTTTGCCGTGCGAAAAGCCAATTGATATGAAATATTAATCAACGTCAGTGTTTCGCGAGTGTTTGCAAGCTGATATAATCAAGAATGCGCGTCCTCGCTATCTCTTTACTCACAGCACTGCGTATAAGGATTGCCCAAGTAGCCGTTGACGCAGACACACACAGCTTGGTGCCTGGTGGCGTTGCAAAGCGCGTTCACGCCGCACACTTGCTTCTTGCAAGGATCCTGACACGTCCGGGTGGTCTTCTCGCAGTATTTGTCGTCGGCGCAGTCGTCATTACGTCTGCATTCTATCACGCCGACTGAAAAACGCGAGGCGCGGATTAGCGAGACACGATCGCGAAGAGGCAGCAGCCTCGTGAATCACGCGTATGGCAATCGCACAGCGCCGACTAACCGGTTCTGCAATATCCGTTGGCGTCGATCCTGTATCCGTGCTGCGTCGGGCAGACGCAACGGCCGTACTCGTCGATGCTGAAGCCCTTCTCCAGGTCGCACACGCAATAGCCGTCCTCGTTTATCACCATGTTGGACTGCCTGCGGCAAGGTATGCAATCGTCGTTCTCGTCCTTGCCGAATCCTGGCGGGCAGACGCAGTTGCCGTACTCGTCGCGAACCTGGCCCTTCTCGACCGGACACACACTCGCTGAAACAAAATGATTTATTTATATCACATTTTATCAGCGATTTACAACTGATATTTCGCAGTAAATGTTTATCGAATCCTCGATTTTTTTTTTTTAATTCTTTAGAGCTACCGCTTCGTATGTTTTTTTTTCTTTCTTTTGCTGATTACCTTTCTCACAACGGACAACTGCGTTTCCACGGTATCCTGGGAGACACTCGCAAATCATGGTTCGAACTGGGCTGGTGTCCAAGACCTTGCACACCGCGTTGACACCGCAGGGCTCGATCTTCGTGCAGGGATTGATGCATTGTCCGTTGAAGCACGCGGTCTGAGACGGGCATTCGTTGTCCGCTTTGCATTTTTCTTGAACTGAGTGGAAAAGTTTGAAATTAAATCGACACATTCGAGACGAGGGATATTCTTCGTCTACTTTCTATTTTTCCTTCATTGCGAGAAAAGGAGAAATTACAATCAAACCGATAGACGTGCGAGACGGACCTTTTCGTTGTCCTCTTTTCTTCCCGTATTTTTCCTTAACTGAGTGAAAACAAAAAATAAAAATTAAATAGATACATTCGAGCCGGATATTCTTTGTCAGTCTCGTATCTCCCTTTCACTGCGTGAGAAGAAGACGTTCTAGAGTTTGATTGGTATATTCGAATATATATGCTATATGCTTTGCATTTTCTTTCAATAATAAAGCGACAGTCGTTTTTAGCCAACTCGTTGCTGATCGACGATGCGGAAATAAGCTCTCACCCTTGGTACATCCGGTTCTAACGTCGCCGACGTAGCCGGGCGGGCACGCGCATTCCACGACGTGATTGTACACGTTGCACTCCATATCGCCGGTGCACGGGTTCACCGCGCACGGATTTTCGCAGCGGTTGTTAATGCACGCTTTATTCGTCGGGCAGTCCGAGTTGCTTCTGCATCCTAAGAGCACGCAGGAAACTCTCGGGTTGCCGCCGAAGCCGGGTGGACATTCGCAGATGGCCTTGTGATTTATACCGTGGCACACCGCGTTTCTGCCGCAGGAAGCCAAGGATGGCGAACACACCGGCACGCAGTTGCGTTGGACGCACGCGTGCGAGCCGCTACAGTCGCCGTCAGTCCTGCATCCTGCAACTGAACGTCGAAACGCAACGTCACATCTGAAGCGAAACTGTTGATACGCGTTGGATAAAAACTGTAACGTCACCTTAAGCTCGTATACCCGAAAATTTCTTTCTAAAGCCTGTGTTAAAGAGCCGTTATTGAAACCTGCCTCATGTGACACCGATTCAGAGTTTAATTTAAAATTAGATCGGAATTTTTTCGCGGTATCTTGTATATATAAAATTATTACAAAAGTTTGTAAGGTCACAGATAAATGGCTGCAAGCAGTGACTTAGTAATCGTTGTTCTTTAAATTGATTTTTGGGTTTTTAAATGTTGGCCGTACCGGGTCAGAATTGATGCTTCCTAATAGCATAAATAGCTTCGAAATGTAAAAAGATAAGTGTAAATCTACGAGACGAGATAAAATGAAAGCGTACGGGGGAGCGTTCGCGAATAAAACGGCCGAGATGAGTGCAAGCGCATCGAGCACGAGCGAAGGGGAACGCACCTTTCCTGCAGACGATATCCGGATTCCCGTCGTATCCCGGCGTGCACGAGCATATCGGCTTGTGATTGACGACGTTGCAGACAGCGTTGGGTCCGCAGGCGCAGGGGTCCCTGCAGACGGCGTTGATGCAGGACCGCTCAGGCGCGCAGTCGTCGTCCTTGGTGCACTCGATCTTGAGGATCGGCTTGGTCGCCCGGCAAGTACCGCTGCCGCTGCTGACGTAGCCGCTGGGACAGACGCACACCATGGTGCGTACCGGGTGCGTCGGCAGGACCCGGCACTCGGACGGCTCCGTGCACGGCTGTATGACCGGGCAAGGGTCCTGGCACTTGTCGCCGAGGCAGGCGAGCGAGTCTGGGCAGTCGCTGTCTTCTCTGCACTCCGGCCGCTCTTCCGGCCGGCAGTTGACGTAGGGATTGCCGGTGAAGTGGGGCGGGCAGCGACATATCGGCAGGTGGTTCAGAACCCTGCACTCTGCTCGAGCCGAGCAGGGGTTGTCGTGGACGCAGGGGTCGATACATTGCATGTTGATGCACGAGTGATCGCCCGGACAATCGCCGTTGCTGTAGCAGCCGATCACGCGGCAGCGGTCCAGGGGATTGCCGTGGTAGCCTTTGCGGCAGCGGCAGTCGGCCACGTGGTTGTTCGGGAAGCACTCGGCGTTAGTGCCGCACCGGTCCGCGATCAGGCACGGGTTCACGCAGTTGTTGTTCTCGCAGGCCTTGTCGATCGTGCACTGGCTGTGGTGCCGGCACTCGACCGAGTGGCACGCGATCTCCGGGTTGCCCTGGTAGCCTTGCTCGCACGAGCACACCGGTTTGTGCTTCCTCACGTAGCAGACGGCGTTGGCGCCGCAGTTGCACGGGTTGCGGCATTGCCGGTTGACGCAGGCGTCGCGGTCGCCGCAGTCGTCGTTGCTCGTGCACGTCCCGATCACCGTCAGTTGTACTGCGTGGATCGGAATAATGAATTACAATTTGATTCACTTCAAATCACCGATATAATATTCTCATAGTCGATCTTGCTTACTTGGCCTGCATACTCCGTCGACGTCGGTGATCCATCCCTCCGGACACGTGCAGATCATGGTCCTCACCGGCACCGTGTCGAGAACGTCGCAGCGGGCATTCTCCAGGCACGGCTTGATGACCGGGCAAGGATCGATGCATTTCTCTCGGATGCACACCAGTTTGTCCGAGCAGTCGATATCGACTCTGCATTCCGGCTGGTCGATCTCCTCCACGGGACGTCGTTCGCAGTAGGAGAACGGATTCCCCAGCGGGAGGTTCTCGGGACAGCGGCAGGAGGCTATGTGATCCTGGACGTAGCAGACCGCGTTCTGTGCGCATGGTGAGCTCTCGGCGCAGGGATTCACGCAGCGGCCATCGTTGCACGCCAGGTTACCGGGGCAATCGTGGTCCGTATTACACTCGACCCTCTCGCAGTGAACCTGAGGATTGCCGTAGTAACCTGGACCGCAACGGCAGGCTGACCGGTGATTTTTCCCGTAACATTCCGCGTTGATGGCGCATTTGTTGTCCAGGATGCAGGGATTGACGCACTGGCCGTTGTAACAGGTGGCCGCGTAATCGCACTCGCTGTCGGACTCGCAATCGACTGAAACGAACAATTACAATTGATCGTACACGGTAATTTGCGTAAAGTTTTCATAACGGCAGCACTATGGTCATCGCTAATGCGAATGCCTTTCGAAGATGTAAACTCCTTCCGGGTTCATCTAATTGTATGTGAAAATGTCTAAGAGGAAAAAAAAAACGTTGGAGGATGTTTCTCACAAATATTTAGAAATGTGTCGGATGGTTGCTTCATGTCTGAAATATTTGATTAGTTTTGCCAGCGGCTCGTTATAAAAGTGAGAAGAGGATCGGCACTCACGCTTGAAGCATCCCAGCTGAGGATTGCCGGAGTAGCCCGGCAGACATATGCAGGAAGGATAATGGTTGACGACGTTACACTTGGCGTTCGGTCCGCAATTGCACGGATTGATGCACGCGTTGTTGACGCACGCGTAGTTCCCTGCGCATTCGCTGTTCGACACGCACTCGGGCACGATCTCGGCTGCAACGGGAAGAACACCGCGACATGACGAATCGTTCCGCATCTTCGGGAAAGGATTTTGACGATTTCCGCCGTGTACAATCGGCGATAATTCTTACGTGGTATGCACTTGATCCTGGGATCGCCGTTGTAGCCGATCGGACACTTGCAGATCGGATCGTGATGGTCAACGTGGCACAAGGAGTTCCTACCGCAAGGATCGCCGGCGATGCACGGGTTTACGCAGAGCGAATTGACGCACTGCTTGTCGCGCGCGCACTCGCTGCTTGCGTAACACTCCGGCCGATGTCCTGGTAAGGTAGTGACCGGGACTGCGAAATTCGAAATTGCAGGTGAAACTCGGCGACGGGTACGGTTGCAGCTTGGAGGTAATCGAGAATTCGTGAGACGGGGATACATAATTGAGAAAAGCGATGTGGAGCTTGTCTTTGAATAAATAATTTCAAGGCTGTTTGATCCTGCATTTTGCACCTGCATTTACACAGTACGTACGGAGAAAAAGATTTCCTTGGATTTAATAAAATCTCTTTAATTGAAACGAAGAAACCGTTTTCTTTGTATATATGCGAAATAAATGCAAATTAAACTTACAATCGGCCCTTATCATCCTTCACCGTTGTATTGCGTAATTTAGCTCGTTCTTTGTAATTTGGCTTACCTCTTATGCATTCTATGTAAGCGTTGCCCGTGAAGTCCTGCGAGCAGAAGCAGATGCCGGTGTGAGACGTGGACTTGCACTGCGCGTTGAAGCCGCACTGAGTGGTCAAACAGGCGTCCACGCATGTTCCATCGAGACACTTCTCGTGGTTCGCGCAATCTTGATCCAGATGACATTGTGCATCGCCCAGCACTGCAATATACACGCGTGAATAATTAATAGAGAGAGATTCGCGCGACTGGTCGCGACTTCGCACGGCCGCCAGTTGACCTTCTGTTTTGTCCCGCTGTATTTCGCGGATTCGACATTTTTACGAAATCGACACACGTACCGATCGGCTTGCACTGTCCCTTCTCATCGGTGATCGTATTCGGTGGACACAAGCAGATCATGGTGCGAAGCGGCACGGTGTTCAACACTTTGCACTCTTGCTCGCTGGTGCACATACCGCCGGAGGCGCAAGGATCCTGACACTTGGTGTTGATGCAGGCAAGATTCAACGCGCATTCGCTGTCCTGCGTGCACTCGGGTACGATAGGAGCGCCTGAAAATTACGGAGAAGTCACTGTGATAATCTTCAAGATGTGTTATCACGCCAAAGCCCAATTCTTCAGCGATAATATCGATTTTCAATTAATTCTCGATGTTTTATGGCTTAAGGACTTTATCAAAGCTTAAGTCACCAAAGTTCGAATATTTGAACTTTTCAAGGAAGATTCCTCGTAGACAGAAAAGAGATTTCGACCAGATAAGACGTAAAATAATCAAGATGGAGAAATTTGCACGAGGAAAGTTTTGACGATAATTAGGAAGAATCCAATTTAAATAATCAACGTACCAACGCAGGTTATATATGGATTTCCGGTAGTGCCCGGAGGACACGTGCACTTCGGCTGATGGTCGCGCGCGACGCAGGTCGCCGTTTCGGCGCAAGCGTCGTCGTCACAGACCGGTCTGCAAACTCGGTTCAATCTGTCGCAGGCCTCGTGATCAGCACAGTCCTCGTTGTAGTGGCAAATCGCCGAAATGCACGCCACTCGCGGATCACCCTGAGTGCCTTGCGGACAAATGCACTGAGCTCGGTGAGACACCGCTCTGCATTCCGCGCCACGGCCGCACACGACGTCGCCGACGAGGCAGGGAGTGACGCAGTTGTCGTTTCGGCAGGTCTTGTCGTAAGGGCAATCGTTGTCTGTCTTACATTCCGCTGCGAGAGAAAATTGTGCGTGATGAGTATTCGCGTTGTTGAATGAAGTAAACGAGACTACATCGACCTCAACCTCTTTGCAGCACGAAGACGGAAAAAAAAAAAAAAAAGAATCGGAGAAGATACTTAAAAACGGAGTGATAGGATAAAATTTAAATAGAAATACAATTTATGTGAAATGGAAATAAAACTTACATGTCATTTTTAATTCCAAATTTAAAGAGACAATGTCGAAGAAAATTAAAAAGAAATGTTGCTTCTATTAAATGAAATTCGAAAATAGGAGAATCTTAAAGAATTTTTCGGAGAAAGCTGAGAGAAAAACTCACGTCTGAAGCATTGAAGCTGCGGATCGCCGGCCAAACCGCCTTGGCAGTGGCAGGATGGATGATGATTGATCGTGATGCACTCGGCGTTAAATCCGCAGCGATTGCTGGAGCACGGGTCTTGACAAAGTTGATTGATACACGCTTTGTCGAACGGACACTCGGTGTTTGTTCTGCATTCCGGCAGGACCACGTTTTCTGCGAATGAAAGAGAGCAAATAAGTAAAGAAAAGAAGAAAGAGGCTCGATGATTCAGATCGACGAGGAGCTGGAAGCGCCCGCGGCCTACCTTCGTAGCAATTTATGAACGGGTCTCCGGAGTATCCGCGAGGACACTGGCACGCGCGACGATGGTTCTCGATGTGGCACTCCGCGTTCGATGCGCACGGGTTGATGTTGCAGGGGTTGATGCATCGGCGGTTGAGGCAGGCCAAGTCCGGCGTACATTGCGAGTCGCTCTCGCAGATCGCGGCGATTTGTTTGTCCACTGCGGATGCACAGAGATATTTCCAATTCAATATTACCGATGAATAAATTCGCCACGAAACTGATCACACAAACGCGAGGCGACAAATTCATCTATATACCTTCCGCTTGAATCTTATGTTACTAGTTAGTCTACGGAAGATGAACGTTGGGATAATGAGGAGTGGAAATCCAATTGGATTTTTACCCGGCACGCAGAGAACGGTGGCGTCGCCGGCGTAGTTCGGCAGGCATTCGCAGATCATCGTTCTCATCGGCAAGGTATCCACGACGCTGCACCTGGCGCTAGCGATGCACGGCTTCGTTTCCGCGCACGGGTCTTTGCAAATACCGCTGAAACACGCCAGCTTGCTGGGACAGTCACCGTCGACTTGGCATTCGGCCTTCGGCTCCAGCGGTTCTGGAATCACAATGGACAGTTCGATTCTGCCGTTCTAACAGTCACACGAATAGTAACACTTTCAGAAATAGAATAGTCGTAATAATTCAGCAATAATGCTAATCACGTTTGTCATAGAAAAAAAATGTTCGATTATTACTGTGTACTCTATAAACGATGTTAATGAAACACTGTGATATTGAAACGGTAAATTCTTACCCAGGAGACACGAGGTGTAAGGATTGCCGGTATAGCCAGGCGGACACTTGCAGACTGACCGATGATTGACGACGGTGCACAAAGCCGGTGGCGGGCAGTTGCAAGGATTGACGCATTTCAAGTTGCGACAGGCCAGGAACGGAGCGCAGTCGTTGTCGCTGGTGCATTCCGGCCTCTCGCATACTTCGTACGGATTGCCCGTGTAGCCGTCTGGACAGTAGCATCGAGTCCTGTGGTATCCGTCGGCGGTGCACAATGCGTTGAGACCGCACTGTGTAACCAGGCAAATGTCAATGCACTCGTTGTTGATGCAGGACTGGATCAATGGGCACTCGTTATCGTTGCGACAACCAACTGGAGGGAAAATATTATTCGAATTATTAGTACAACATATCACACGTGCAGGCGGAAAAAGTACATCGATTAAATATATTTCCGATACGCACGCTGGTGGCAATATTGCTGAGGGTTCCCGGTGAATCCCTCGTTGCAGACGCATATGGCTCTGTGCATTGTCACGTGGCAGCGGCTGTTGAGGCCGCAGGAGTCCAAGGTGCACGGATCGACGCACTTTTGATTGAAGCAAGTCTTGTCGTTCGAGCACTCGGTATTCTGCGTGCACTCTGGGACTGGCTCTGCGAACAAGTAAATTAGATTAACATATCATTGCCCGTGCCAATATTAAATTAATATTACGCAAATATGTTGTCGCGGAATCAACGCTGCAATATTTGATTCGAAGCTCGACACACCGTCGTTTTAATTGTTACGTGAAATGCTTCGGGATAATTCAGGGAGAACTTCATCGGGAAAATAATAGACACGTGCAATCTCACCTGCGAGGGTTGGAATTGTACATTGCACTCGCGCGTTGCCGGTGAAACCGACCGGGCAGGAGCACACCGGCTTGTGATTGACGGTCTGGCAGAGAGAATTGATGCCGCACGCGCCGATGCAGGGATCCCGGCATTTTTGCGAGAAACATGCCTTGTCGCGTGGACAGTCGGTATTGATGACGCACTCGGGGTAGATGCAGACCGCGACGCCGTTCCTCACTCTGCACTCGCCGTTGTAATTGCAAGGCGAGGGGCTGCAGGGGTTGGTTTCTGTAACAGGAACGCGCGTTACGAAAACATCGGCGGCGTTTCTGAGGATTTATGTATTTATAAAATCAGATTGATACGCATCTCGCGTCAAGTTTCGTCTTCGCAGACTCGCACTTACCGATTTTCGTGTAACACTCCTCGAAGGGGTTACCGATCAAGGGAGACGGGCAGCTGCAGAGAGGACTGTGATTGATCGTCTTGCACACCGCCTTGCTGCCGCACACATTTTGAGAACACGGGTCCCTGCATTTGCTCTGTATGCAAGCCTTGTCGCCTGGACAGTCCGAGCTAAGCACGCATTCCGGATGGCAACCGGTGACACTCGTCGGGACACCTTGCAGTCCGGGTAGGCACTTGCAAACTGCAGTATTGCCGATTTTCTCGCAGACGGTGTTCGGGCCGCACGGTGAGGGATAGCATGGATCAGTTTCTTTAGTATCTGAGATAAAAATAATTTTAACGTAAATAATACCTGTCTCAAGTAAAAGGATAGAGAGAGGGAACTTCATGCAGATGAATTAAAATTGCAAAATCAAATTATTTATCTTTTGCTTGATCCTTTTAATTTATATTTCTACACTCTGCAAGATTCGAAATTATATGCATCAGTTGATGTAATAGAGATGCACAAATATAGGAAGAACTATATAAATGTATAAATATATGTATATACCTTTCGAATATTATTATAAATTAATTTAGTTCAATAGCGCCTCAGCTCTCGAATGGCCGATCTTGCTTTCATTGCATGAACAGTTAAATAATATTTCAATATATACGCAGTGCAAGTTTCTTATCGAATTCGTTTGATCTCACAATCTCCTTAAGTTATAAAATAACGGTATAAAATGTCAACAGCAAGATTACCTTCCACGGGGACTCGGCAAAGCGTGAAAGCGTCGCCGATCGTTGGCAGCGGGCACGAACAGATGGGGACGTGATTCGACACTGTGCAGATCGCACCAACGCCGCAAGTTCCCGGACAAGGATCTTGACACTTGGTTCTTATGCAGGCCTGCGACTGCGGGCAGTCGGTGTTGACGAGGCACTCCGGTTGACAGCCTTGGTACGGGTTGCCTCTGTAGTTCGGTATGCACTCGCAGATGGCCGTGTTGAATCTCTCATGGCAGTACGCGTTTATACCGCACGGCGAGGGGCTGCACGGTCTGGAGGGTGTCGGTGGTACTGGAGTTGCTGAAATAACAGCGGGAAAAACGTAATTAATTTCACTGTCGTGCGGATACGTTTTTAGCAATCTCGCATGCGACGTATATATTACAATATATGCATGTAAAACTAACGTTTCGGAAGATAGAGATATTTGCGTGTAAAAGTAGAAACAAGCGAACGTACATGTATATGTATCTTTTTCTTTTCACGCATGCATCGCACATGCCTCCTGTACACGGTGAAGGTGCAGCATCGTATATATCGTATATATATATATAATATATTTCGAGAAGAAGTGTTGCGTGTACTGAACTACGCCGAGTAGTCAAGTATTTAGTGTCTCGAGAATGCTGCGAGATCGAAGGTGAGCAATTTTGCGTAGGAGAAAGTTGACACGCGCGGGTGCGGTTTTCCAGAACATTCACATTCCATTATGTACAACGCGCGATATTTACAGACCCGAGAGAGAAATCGGGCGACCGGGATCGCCAGAGACACCGAAATTGCTGATTTTCGACAAGAAGGTCGTATCACGTCCGATCGGGTTGCGCCGGCAAAGATAACAACGGGGGTTTTCTTACATGGTATCGCAGAACAAACTGTGAACGGGTCTCCGGTGTATGATTCGGGACAGGTGCATCGGGCTTGGTGCAAAGTGACTTGGCACAGTGCATTGAGTCCGCACGATCCAACGCACGGGTCGTTACATTTCTGCTTAATGCATGCTCGATTGGCGGGACAGTCGCTGTTTACACGGCATTCGGGTCTACAATTGGGCGGAGATCCTATGAAGGTGGGTAAGCAGGAGCAGGAGGGTTTATTATCAGCGGATATCGCGCACTGCGAGTTCGGTCCACACGGTGAAGGGTAACACGGGTCCCTGGAGGGTTCTACGTCCGATGGTGCTGGCGATGAAAATAAAAAGAAAGACATTTGATTAATGGTTCCAACGGAGGTGGCGTCTCCAACGACACGAACGACGGGAGTGACGTCGAGAGGACATCCGAGATACGTCTCGGGTGAACTGCCAAAGGATGTCTTAAAGACATTTGAGAAAACAGGATGTCCTCTGGAAGTCTTCAAGACACCCTTTAGAAGCCCGTACCGTCCAGGATGCCGTCAAGGTTCTCAGACGTTCGTGTCAGCCGGAGGAGCGCTCTCTGGACGACTACTTACTTATGGGGAAGCAATTCACGAACGGGTCGCCGGAATGCTGATCGGGGCACCTGCAAATAGGATTGTGATTTCGCACGACGCACAGTGCGTTCGGGCCGCACGCGTTCTCACAGGGATTGCGGCATCTGGTGTTAACGCAGGCCTTGCTCTGCTCGCAGTCGGTGCTAACGAGACACTCGGGTCTGCAGCTCGGCGGGACCCCGAAGTAACCGGGTAGGCAAGAGCAAGAGGCCTGCTCGCTGAACTCGCGGCAGACACTGTTCGGTCCGCAGGGAGAGGGCTCGCAGGGTTTCACGCGTGCTATCGGGACGCAAGACAATGACAATTAGTCGCCTTCTCCTAACCGACAGGGGGGCTCTAAAAGATCCCGGGGAACTCACGTTTCACGCGCGTGCACAGGGTGAACGGATCGCCCTCGTAATTCTGAGCGCAACTGCAGGTGGCTATGTGGCCGACCACCGCGCACTCCGCGTTCTGTCCGCAGATTCCGACGCAGGGGTCCACGCACTTGTTGTTGGCGCAGGCCTTGTTGTACGGACAGTCGGAGTTCTGCACGCACTCCGGCCGGCATTCTCGGTACGGGTCGCCGCGGTACTCGGCTATGCACTTGCACACGCCGTTGCCTGTGCACTCGGCGTTCGGTCCGCATGGCGACGGGTTGCACGGGTCTGGCTTTGCCGGAGGGATCTCTGTGCGTGGGAAACGTGAGTGTGAGAAGGGTAATGCGTCGCTAGAGAGAGATTCGCCTATGTAAGAATCATATGTATTCGGCCGGTACTGGGGACTAGCCAAGTACCAATTCAGCACTGAAGTACGGATTTCACTTTCGATACCAATGCCTTAAATAAGAAAGTGGGAGATGTCACTGACGTGTGGAGCCTAAATAACTCAGTGGTGAAAGCGATTGTCTGGCAAGAAGACCCGAATTCGATTTCAGCCGAGTCTCACCTCGCACGAATTAAAAGTGGACATCAGCAGGCTAAAACAAGCACTCCGGTCGTAGTTCCTGACCTTTCTTTTCACAGTATAGTTGCGGTATCAACGATTATACAATAATAACAATCAATATTGGGAATCGGTACCCCCAGAATTGGGGCTCGATAATTCTTAGTACCTTCGCGATATTGGGAACTCGGCACAATTACTGTCTCCCGAGTCTCGGCCCATTACTCCCATCCCGGTATTCCGCCAGTATCAAATCGGTATTGGTATCTAGAGTACCGTTCAGTAAAAATCGGTACTGAGCCAGTATCTCGCCAGTAGTTTTCCTATTTGTGTTTCCTATTTGGGCCTGCGAATAATAAACAGATGAAGGTGGTCGTCTTACGCATGGGTGTCGGGTAACAATTGCTGAAGGGGTCGCCCGTGTATCCGTCGGGGCACGTACAAGCCGGGGTGTGGTTGATTACGGTACACAGGGCGTTAAAGCCGCAGGAGCCGGGGCAAGGATCTCTACATTTCTCTCGGATGCAGGCTTTGTCACGGGTGCAATCGGAATCGATCGAGCACTCGGCGCGGCAGTACGGCGGCGATCCGATGTAATTGGGCATGCATGTGCAAGACGGATAGCCTCCCCTGTCTTGGCACGTGGAGAACGGGCCACAGGGCGACGGGATGCAAGGGTTCGCCTGCTGTGGTGGTGCGGGCATCACTGGAATAAAATCAAATGACAATCTCCGTACGTGTAACACTTTCCCGGGAAAGCGATTATCTCTCTCTCTGTCTCTCTCGTTCTCTGATTTCCGGGGCACTTACAAGGCATGTCGAAACACTTGACGAAGGGGTCTCCGATCAGACCAGGTCCGCAGCTGCAGAACGGGCTGTGGGATAAGGCACTGCACTTGGCGTTGATGCCGCACACACCTGGGCACGGATCAACGCACTTCTGATTGACGCACGCGCGATTCATGGGGCATTCCGTGTTAAGGACGCACTCGGGCTTGCACCCGGGAGGAGATCCTTGGTAATTCGGCAGGCACGAACAGCTGGCTTTTCCGTTCAGGTTTATGCAGTTGCTATTCGGCCCGCAGGGAGATGGCCGGCAAGGATCGCCCATGGGCGCTGGAGCTGTGCGATACGAGATTAGGTGTGAGATCGCGCCTTCCCGAAGTGTTGTTCATCGTACACTTTCACCGACAGTTGTCGTTATGCAGAGAAGTATAAGATAATAAATCAATAATTATATACAGGAAAAAGAGCTTGATTGAATTTATCTGAAATGGACAAAGCAAATCCGCCTTGGTTGAATGTAACAGAATATCTGATCGTAAGAAGCAGACATTCTATTTCCTTCGGCCAGAATGCATTTGGTGTATTCTATTTCAGGTAAATTCAAGCAAACTGTTTGTCCCATGTATATCATAAAATAGCGTCGTTGGGCAACTGTTTCTATGATATTATTATTTATTTATTATCTTATATCCTCCTCGGTGCAACGACACGCCGTGCCGGCAAACGCATACGGAGTAGCACGCTCCTGTAAACGCGACAACGCGAGCGATTGTGGTGAGCTCCACTTACGGGTTTCTTGTATGGGCTCGCAATATCTGAACGGGTCCCCTGTGTATCTGGTCTGACAGCTGCACGCCGGTATGTGACCGATGACTTCGCAGATCGCGTTGACGCCGCACGTTCCTGGACAGGGGTCCTGACATCGGTTCCTTATGCATGCTCGATTGGACGTGCAGTCGGAATTGATCACGCACTCAGGTCTACAACCTTCGTAAGGATTCCCGTAGAAATCGGGCAGGCAGACGCAGGAGGCCGAGCCGGAGGCTTCCCGGCACATAGCGTTCGCGCCACACGGCGACGGTTGGCATGGGTTTAGCGGGACGAGTGGTGTCTCAACTAGAATAGACAGCCGTAAATCGTAATCCCCACCTCGCTGATCAAAGATCGGAAGGAGCTCGCTTTTCTGACCCGTCTTTGCTGACTGTCGGATCGCTCGTTCACTGAAAAACAAGTTCGCTCGGCCCTGACGATGGGCGACCAAGCGCGTTTCGGTCGAAGGCAGGACAATTTCTAGCTCCCGCGAGCAAAATGTGGTCCTCGTGACCGGCAATTCCGTATCCTTCAACATTCAAAACGCGTTTGGCCGACCATTGTCAGGTGGATCCAAAACCAAACTCATTTCCCCGCGTGCGTCGTTCACGAAGCGACTTGGGAACTTACTCGGCCGGGGGCTGCATTGGATGAAGGGGTCCCCGGTAAAGTCTCCGGCGCAAACGCACATGGGGGTGTGACTGACAGTCTTACACTCGGCATTCGTGCCGCACGATCCCGGACAGGGATCCCGGCACTTCTGATTGATGCAAGCCTGTTGACTGGGGCATTCGCTGTTGCTCACGCACTCCGGCTTACACCTAGGCGGGGCCCCGATAAACTGCGGCAAGCACGAGCAGGACGGAGCTCCGTTGAGGACTTGGCAGAGCGCGTTCGGGCCGCAAGGCGAAGGTCGGCAGGGGTCGGTCGGCGGTGGTGGCGGTTCTTTCGCTGCAATTCGTAAGGGAGCAATGCTAATCCCGGCGGATCGGGCACTTCAGGGCGAAATGAGAAATGTGTCGCGCGCAAAATTCTTACGTTGCGGGAAGCACCGGACGAACGGGTCGCCCGTGTACAAGGTCGGGCAGCTGCACACCGGGTTGTGATTGATGACCGCGCACTGCGCGGCTATTCCGCACGCGCCGAGGCACGGGTCGACGCACTTCTGGTTGCTGCAGGCGCGATTGCGAGCGCAGTCGGAGCTTATGAGGCATTCCGGCCGGCAGGACGGCGGGGCTCCTCTGAAGCCGGCGATGCACGCGCATACCGCCTGGCCGTTCGACACGCGACAATGGCTGTTCGGTCCGCAGGGGGACGGGTTGCACGGCTCGGAGGTGATCGTATCTGTTCAACAGTAATCAGGTCGTATCGGGTTCTGGTGTGCGTGGTGTTCGCACCTACGTATACGAACCTTGGACGATGAAGATGCAGGAAATGAACGCATTGCCGGTCATGTTTCGCGGACAGCTGCACATCGGCAGGTGATTGACGACGTTACATTCGGCGTTGAGGCCGCACGTGCCGGCGCACGGATCGCGGCACTTGTGCTGCATGCACGCCCGGTCGCGCGGGCAATCGGTGTTGATGACGCATTCCGGCCGACAGCCGACGAATGGGTCCCCGAAGTACTCGGGTACGCATGTGCACACTCCGTCGTTGCACCGAGTGTTCTGGCCGCATGGCGATGGGTTGCATCGGTCGGGGGGCGGTACTGAAATGCGGCCGGATTCAGACGATTGGGAATGTGTTGGTGTGACTTTGTCGCACGGTGGAACACTTCGAGGATATTATAATGAACGGGAAAGAGCCGCTCTCTCTGTGTAGATTCGTTCGAATTCGCGAAACAATGATTCGTCGTTATCGTTGGTAATCGTATGGTAACAATGTAGCGAAGAATATGGTTCTTACGGGGTGTCTGAGGCGCAGGGTTGCAACTGACGAAGGGATCGCCGGTGTATCCTTCGGGACAGACGCAGGAGGGCGTGTGATTTATCACCGTGCATTGCGCCAGGAGGCCGCACGATCCCGGACAAGGGTCCCTGCATTTCTCTCTCATGCAGGCTTGGTCAGCGGGACAGTCCGAATTAATTGAGCATTCGGGCCGGCAATTCGGAGGCACACCGATGTAATTCTGCATGCAGCTGCACGCTGGTGTGCTGCCGATGGCTCTGCACAGAGCGTTCGGTCCGCAAGGTGACGGCAAGCACGGGTCCTTCGGGTACTGATCTTCCGGTTCTGGTACTGTAGAGACACAGAAATAGCACTGGTATCCTACGTGTGAGAGTGAATACAATTAAGCCGGAAACTGAACTCTCGGAAATGAGCTGAGATATCGATCGAAAATCGAAATCGGGTCCTTGAATTTGATTAAGCTCAAGTGAAATCGATCCAAACCGCCCAAATTATTGTATTACTTCAGCAAGATGAATACGTTAAATTATTATATATTCGTGTACTTTTTAACATGTTCCCGATGTTAAAGTTACACCAAATTTGGACGGACCCCACGTTTGTACCGCGAAATTTTTTATCCTCCAAGTATGTCCGAAAATAACATCGGGAATAAAATGTTTAACACGCGTTCTACGTACTTTTAATCGTTCACGCATAAAATAATGAAAAGTAATGAAACAACAAACGGGTAACTTCTTTCCCTTATCTTTTGGCACTGTGATTTTATAAAGAAGAAAATGCGTCGGTTTCCGACTTGCACGAATCTCCGATGGATTTCGCTCCTGCAAAACGTACTTGGCGCTGGGAAGCAGTAGATGAAGGGATCGCCGGTGAAGCCGTTCGGGCAGTTGCAAATCGGGCTGTGGTGTATGACTTTGCATTGGGCGTCGCGGCCGCAAGTACCGATGCACGGGTCCACGCATTTCTGATTCACGCACGCCCGGCTCGATCCGCACTCCGAATTCACCAAGCACTCCGGTCTACAATTCGGCGGGGCTCCGATGAATTTGGGCAAGCAAGAGCAGATCGCTTGACCATTATTATTGGCGCATTGACTGTTCGGGCCGCAGGGGGATGGTTTGCAGGGCTCACGGTCGTCCTCGGGAACTACAATCACGCAACGGTGCAATGAAAGACCCGTCGGGTGATTTTCCGTCCCATTTCGCTCGCTCTTCACCCATCCTCTAGTACGCCGTGTTCACGCCTCTACTTACTCTCGAGAGCCTGATAAGCGCAGTTTATGTACGGATTGCCGGTGTAACCGGGGATGCACGTGCAAACGGGGACATTGTTGACGACTTGGCAATTGGTATTGGCGCCGCACGAGCCCGGGCACGGATTCTGACACTTCGACCCGATGCAGGCCAAGTGCGCGGGA
This sequence comes from Dinoponera quadriceps, assembly GCF_001313825.1. Taxonomy (NCBI): domain Eukaryota; kingdom Metazoa; phylum Arthropoda; class Insecta; order Hymenoptera; family Formicidae; genus Dinoponera; species Dinoponera quadriceps. The sequence goes on along the minus strand of NW_014556062.1, from coordinate 307,821 downwards.
CAGTCTGAAGAGAGGGTGCATTCGGGGCGGCATCCTTCATAGGGGTTCCCGATGTATTCGGGCAAACATGTGCAGGAACCAACGCCGTTTTGTTCCCTGCACACGGCGTTCGTACCGCACGGGGACGGTTGGCAAGGCCGACTCGGTGCTGGTGGTTCGCCTAAAAGAACATAACTTTATCCCGTCTGTAACGTCGTCCTTGCGACTCTACCGATTCCTACACGCCCTCTCACAGGATCGGCATGACACAGCCGAGCTATACGATATAACGCGAGGATAATGATATTAATAAAGATGAACGAGACGACTCCTTGTTCGATCGAGAAAATTCACGAGATACGATAGAGGGGTCACGAACAAGCGGCACTTACTCTCCTTGATCGTGCACTGAACGAACGGATCGCCCGTGTAACCGGCGCGACACGAGCAAGTGGGCACGTGGTTAACGACATTACAGTCGGCCAGGGCGAAGCACGATCCGGGACACGGGTCTCTGCACTTGCGATTGATGCAAGCCTGTTGACTCGGGCACTCGCTGTTGCTGATGCATTCCGGCCTACAGTTCGGCGGTGTCCCGATGTATTCCGGCATGCACGAGCACGACGGCGAGTCGTTGACGACCTGGCACTGGGCGTTCGGGCCGCAAGGCGAAGGTTGGCACGGGTTTACTGGTTTCGGCACGTTCTCGGCTTCAAGAGGAAAACACAGGTCGCCACACTTCTCGGCACGTAATCGGAGAGATGTTGAAGGTCACGGGGAACTTACGTCTCGGGGTGCAGTGTAGGAACGGATCGCCGGTAAATGCGGGAGGACAGCTGCAGATCGGGTTGTGATTGAGCACTTGGCAACGAGCGGATATGCCGCACGTGCCCAAGCATGGATTGCCGCACTTCATGTTGATGCAGGCCTCATTCAGCGCGCAATCGGTGTTGACGATGCATTCGGGGCGACAGGCCGGGGGATTCCCTATGTAGCCGGGCACGCACGAGCACACCGCTTGGTTGTTAAAGCTCTGGCAGCGGCTGTTCGGGCCGCAGGGCGACGGACTGCACGGGTTCTCAACCACCGCGGGTTCTGCAAAGGGGTTTACGTGTTTTCACATGAGAGGATGACGAGGTTCCCTTGATCCGACGGGCATTTACCTTCAGCCGGATAACACACCGCGAACGCGTTGCCGGACATTCCGTCGGGGCAGGTACACATCGGGGTGTGATTGATGACTGTGCACTTGGCGTTCTGCCCGCAAGCTCCGGCGCATGGGTCGAAGCACTTGTTGCGGACACAGGCTTTGTCCAACGGGCAGTCCGGGTTCTGCACGCACTCGGGCCGACACGCGGAATACGGGTCGCCGTGATACTCGGGCAGGCAGGCGCAACTGCCGTCGCGGCACACCGCGTTGGCACCGCACGGGTTCGGGTTACAAGGATCTTGCGGCACCGGCGCAGCTGCAAGCGTCATTTAAACGACATTCAACATTTGTACGATCCGGAGACTAAAGAAGCTTGGATCTCCATCCGTCTCATCTTGGCGATCGATACATTAGGAGGTAAGGGTTGTCCGCGGGAATTGAAAAGCTTACGGGGAGGTTCCGGGTAGCAGCTGGCGAAGGCGTCTCCGGTATAACCCTTCGGGCAGAGGCAAACGGCCATGTGATTTACCACGAGGCATTGCGCTCCGATACCGCACGAGCCCGGGCACGGGTCTCTGCATTTCTGTCTGAGGCAAGCCCTGTTGCTGCCACAGTCGGAATCCACGGTGCACTCCGGCCGGCAGTTCGGCGGGCTGCCGATGTAATTCTCCATGCATGTGCAGGACGGCACGCCACCGTAGCCGCTGTCGCGGCAAGTGGCGAACGGGCCGCAAGGGGACGGCACGCACGGGTTCGTCGGCGTCGTAGGGATGGTGTCTTTGTCCACTTCTGCAAACGAACATTTCCCGTCTAGCGTTTCTCCACGTGTCCGGCGCGACACATCCCGCTCCGCCAGAATCCCGAACGTAAGAGACGAAAATAAAATTCGAACGAGTTGGCGAGATTTTACGAGAGACGCGTGCTGAGAATAATCGGTGTCTCGCGCGGTACTCACCTACACGGAAGCACGCTACGAAGGGATCGCCGGTGAAATCTTGGTTGCAACTGCAAATCGGACTGTGATTGATCACTTCGCATCTTGCGTTAATGCCGCAGATGCCCGGACACGGGTCCACGCATTTGCGGCTCTTGCACGCGCGATTTTGAAGGCAATCCGAGCTAACGGTGCACTCGGCACGACAGCTCGGCGGGGTGCCGATGAACGTGGGCAAGCACGAGCAGATCGCCTGACCGTTCAATTCGCGGCATTGGCTGTTAAGTCCACAGGGAGACGGGCTACATGGGTTGCTCTCTAGCTCTAAAAAAATGTTTTTAAACGGTCAAGTTATCCGTAACCCTTTCCCTCTCCCCTTGATCGTTCGTCAAGTTTACTCCAAGAAAATAGACGGCGTTGGAAATATTCCGCTGGAGGGCGGACTAATTGTGTAAAATTATGTCAAAGTTCTCCTGACATTCTGTGTCACTCACTCGAATCTTCCACGATATTACAAGAGATGAATGGGTTGCCGCTGTAGCCGGGCTGACACACGCACAACGGCGCGTGATTCACCACTTGACACACCGCGTTGTACCCGCAGAAGCCTGGACAAGGGTTCTGACATTTCGATCCGATGCATGCGCGATCCGCGGTGCAGTCGGAATTCATCGTGCATTCGGGTCGACAGCCTTCGTACGGGTTGCCTATGTAGTCCGGTTGACATGTGCACGAACCAGCGCCGTTCAGTTCGCGACACATCGCGTTGAAGCCGCAGGGCGACGGAATACAGGGAGTTGGTTTTACGGCACTCGGAACTTCGCCTATGAGAGGGAATGTCGGGTGTACTTTCCGCTCCCGAGGCAACACCGATAATGTTGCTCCGGTGAATCACTGATGTATCGGGTACATGATATGCACCTCCCATCACAGATATGAGCAAACTGAGGCAAGTGACGATCAATTTAATAACCAAAGAATCAATTTTACTAAATAAAGAAGAGAAATGAAAATATGAAAATTGATTAAATTATCGGATTATTAAATTAAATTATTAATTACTAAATATTAAAGATTACTTTTAAATAGAAGTCGGAAATTAAAGAAATACGTATTACTTTAATTGAACATCAATTTCGACACATTTTCAAGAGGACGTCGACGCTAAAAATTAAAAATCAACGACGAACAATCGCCTGTATAAAAATGTTTGCAGGGACAATTGAATCGAAACTCGTCGCAGAATCTGTGATTGAAAGTACATCCCGCGATTCTGGGTACCCTTGATCGAGCACTGGATTATCGCACTTACTTCTCTTGGGGTTACATTGTACGAACGGATCGCCCTCGTATCCGGTAATGCACACGCACATGGACGTGTGACTGACCACCCGACAGTCCGAGTTAAGTCCGCAGGATCCCGGACAAGGATCGCGACACTTCTGATTGATGCACGCCAAGTTCGTGGAGCACTCGCTGTTACTAACGCATTCCGGCCTGCAGTTCGGCGGTTCGCCGATGAACTCTGCCAGGCAACTGCACGAGGGCGCGTCGTTCACGACCTGACACCGACTGTTGAGCCCACACGGAGATGGGACGCAGGGGTTAACGGGTGTTGGAGGTTGCTCCGCTGTTAGAAAAATGATTAATGCAACGCTCGTCCGGCGAGACGAAATATTGTCCGACACGATTGGCGAGTGTCCTATGCTCGTTTCACGAGCTACTCACGTCTTGGGATGCACTGTGTGAAGGGGTCGCCGGTCAACTCGGCAGGGCAAGAACAGATCGGGTTGTGATTGACTACGGTGCACTGAGCTCTGATACCGCACGTTCCGGGACACGGGTCAATGCATTTCTGATTATTGCAGGCCATGTTCGCGGGACAGTCGGAACTGATAATACACTCGGCTCGGCAATTGGGCGGTGAGTCCAGGTATCCGGGTATACACGAGCAGACAGCCTGCTCGTTTATCTTTCGGCACTGGCTATTTGGTCCACATGGTGTCGGGTTGCATGGATCTTTCGGTATCGGTGCTGCGTAAATGTTAAAAAAGAAAAAAAATACGATTACAGGCTTTATAATCGATTGTTCCGGTTGTGGTGTGCTGAAATTATCCGTTCAAGCAAATACCTTCTATCGGGGAACACGCTACGAACGCGTTGCCCGACATTCCTGGTGGGCAAGTGCAGACCGGAATGTGATTCACGACGGAACACAGAGCGTTATAGCCGCAGATCCCGTCGCAAGGATCGCGACACCTGTTCTTAATGCAAGCTCTGTCCCTCGGGCAATCCGGATTCAAGACGCATTCTGGACGACAGCCCAAATACGGGTCTCCCTGATACTCGGGAAGGCAGGTGCACACACCATTGAGACACTGCGTGTTTGCACCGCAGTTTAAGCACGGATCCGTTGGTTTGAGCGTCGTATCTAGGGGACGAATTCGAGGACTCAATTCTGGATAAATCCTCGAGCTGGGTATTTCCCAAGTGGCAAATGCCAACGTGATAAATTTCCATCGTATCTTACTAAATAGTTAAATGAGGAGTCGGCAAATCGTTACTCGCGATCCACTGTTGATCGCGATCGATCATGTTCACCGACTGATTGTCTTACCTTCCTCTGGGATTGGTTTACATATCACGAACGGATCTCCGGTGAAGCCGTTCGGACAGGAACACGAGGGTAAGTGGCTAATGACGTTACAAGTTGCTCCTACTCCGCATACTCCGTCGCAAGGATACTGGCACTTTCTCTGTATGCACGCTTGATTACTCGGGCATTCCGAGTTAATCAAACATTCGGGCCTGCAATTAGGCGGTGTTCCCATGTACGTCGGCAGACAAGCGCAGGACGCTTGGCTATTAATGTCACGGCACTCCGAATAGGGTCCGCATGGTGAGGGCGCGCAAGGATTCACGAGTGGACGATCTTTATCCGGGGCTACGGACATACAAACGAATTCGTTAAATTGCTCATTCGTCGTCAAGAGGCATTTTGACCCGACTTTGTAATCGAGGCAACGAATGAATCGGGAGCATTTGATGTGTCTATTAAATAACACGAATCATAGATGTTAATCATGGAAAGAAAGATTAGCTGCGGTAACTAAATTAGTTGCAACATATGAGCATCTTGCAGTTTTAATTGCTACAGCAGCAAACTCTTTTGCGACAGCAACGAAGTTTGTTACTGCGGCAATGAAAATTGCCTACGCCGCTAAAGTTTTAGATGTTCACATGTTACAGCTAATATAGCTACCAAAGCTAATCCTTTTTTCCGTGATTGTAATTATAATAAGTATCCAATCAAAGGAAAAGGAAATCAATCAGGGAAACCTTCCCTGAAATAATATTCTCACGATTTGAAGAAATACACTCGGAGAAATGATTTAATGATATCAACTAAATCTCATTAGTTAGTTAGCTAGTGCGAAATTTACTGTCTAAATTCAAACAGCTAACAAAGCTTAGCTGCAGTAGCAACGACATTAGCTATCCGTGTTTCCCCACCCGGAAGGCTGCGGGATGAGAATCCGGCCTGAAGTAATGCTTACACATTTTCAAGCCGGACTCCACTACCCCCAGAGGTAAAAAGAAAAAAAAAAAACTATCTCAATTTCAAAGACATTTTAGCTGCCACAAGATTTTAGCTCCTGTGGCAAATTCTCTCTCTGAGTGTACACCCTCGCTGAGAAATCAATCAATCACCCTGCTTACAATTCGTGACGGTACGAGATTTTTCAATGACTCTTACGTGGCATTTCGAAACAGGCAACGAACGGATCACCCGTGTAGCCCAGTCGGCACGAGCATATGGCGTTATGATGGATCGTCTCGCATCTCGTGTTGGAACCGCACAATCCGGGACAAGGGTCGCTACATTTGTTCTTGATGCACGCCAAATTAAAAGCGCACTCGGCGCTGACCGTGCACTCGGGACGGCAGTTCGGCGGGCTTCCCAGGAAGGTGGGCAGGCAAGTGCAGACGCTCGTGTTGTCCACGACGCGGCACTTGCTGTTGGGTCCACAGGGTGACGGCTCGCAGGGACGACTAACGACGTCGTCTCCTTCTAAAAGGCGCATTTCGCGGTTAATCGAGCGAGCTCACAAGCAGAGGGAGGCGAGGCAGGCGAATCGAATTTCAAATCTCCACGATGTCGTACCTATCTCTATCGGGCTGCAGTAGAGGAAGGCGTTGCCGGTGTATCTGGGGTAACAGTTGCAGACGGGCAAGTGGTTGACCACTTGGCACAACGCGTTGCGCCCGCACGATCCCGGACACGGGTCCCTGCACTTCATATTGATGCAGGCCAGACTGGCGGGACAATCCGTATTCAACACGCACTCCGGCCGACAGCCTTCGTACGGGTTGCCGGTGTAATTCGGCAGGCACGTGCACGAACCGGCCCCGTTGAACTCTTTGCACACCGCATTCGAGCCGCAGGGAGAAGGAGTGCAAGGATCAACGGGCGCGGGCGGCAGTGGCGTGGCTGAAAAGTGACGTCGATGAACGCGGCGTTCTCGAGTCGTGTGTGAAAAACGAATGACACTGAAATCGACACAATTCTGGCGCGACACAATTCTGCGTAAGCCTGTTTTACATGATTTTTAACGCCAGTGTCATTATCGTTACATTGTCGGTGCACAAGCTTGCCTGCCACATGTTATGCCTGAGCAACGGCGACGTAATGATACTGACACAGGATGTCTTCCAATAAGGGTTACAGTCGAGACACAGTGACTCAGCGTCGACACAAGCACTTTCCTACAACGACACAACACATCAGTCGACACAGCTGCAGAGCAGAGTAGAATATTTGTGTCAGTATCATGGCTGCCACATTTGCAGTAATTTTTAAATTATTTTCATATTTCTAGCATATTCAATATATTGAAAAATTGTTTTCTCCTTTTGTGGCGATTCTTAATGTTTATTCTTTTTATATATGATGTTTATTGTAATAAAACATACACTCAGATCTTTTAAGTTCTGCAGTTGGCTAGCAGAGGCGTTATTAATCGCTCCTAAAGCGACTGGAACCTGCTTTATTCAAAAACCTAATATGTAATATTTGCCAACATCTAGTACATTATCGCCAACTAGCGATTTTCTAGCCTGTTTCGAAAATCAAAGCGTTCCATGTAGCCATGCACTGTGTTCAATCGTGTGACACAAGCGTGTCAATTGTGTGTCTCTCCGTAATCCCTTGTTGGAAAACGCCTGTCGTTAAAAGTTACAAGGCCTGCTGGCTCGTTTCGACGCGGGGAAGCGAGGAAGCATCGAGAATTCGTCGAGATTAGCCGGGTTTCGGCCTCCGAGCGAGGTACTTACGCTCCCTGAAAACGCATTGGGTGAACGGGTCGCCGGTGTAACCGGTCACGCAGGTGCACATCGGGGTGTGACTGACCACGTGACAATTGGCGTTCGCGCCGCAAGAACCGGCGCACGGGTCTTGGCATTTCTGATTGATACAGGCCAGGTGATTGGCGCACTCGCTGTTGCTGACGCATCCCGCTCTGCAATTGGGCGGACTGCCGATGAAACCGGGCAGACACGAGCACAGAGATATGCCGTCGAACGGCCGGCACTTCGAGTTGGGACCACAGGCGGACGGTTCGCACGGCGTGGAAGGAGCTGGTGTGGGCGCTGAAAGGTTCGAAGGTGGATACGCAGGTCGAAACAACGGGGAGAATAGCTTCCGGACGATATCACGATCGTACTGGCGACGAGATTGACGAGCACTGAGAGAGGGAAGCGAATGGTACTTACGTGGCTCATTGATACACCTAACGAAGGGGTCGCCCGTTTGGGAGGGAGGACAAATGCAGATGGGATTATGATTCACCACGTGGCACAACGCGCCGATCCCGCAACTTCCCAGGCAAGGGTTCGCGCACTTCTGGTTGTTGCACGCCTGGTCCTGCGAGCAGTCCGTACTGACTATGCATTCGGGCCTGCAAGTTGGGGGACTACCTAGGTAGCCTCTAATGCATGAGCAGACCGCCTGGCTGTTTACTACGCGGCATTCGCTGTTAGGTCCGCAGGGCGAGAGGCCGCAGGGATTAGCGGGTGGCATGTCTGACACACAAAACATTACGGGTGTTCAATTATCGGCCAGCGCGGAAGTGGAGCGCGCGTGTGGTGGTTTCACGTAGTTTCACAGCGTGGGATTCGAGTTACGGCCTCGTAGTGCGACCGATGGCCTCTCGAGCGTGTGTACCTTGTATAGGTGTGCATTGGCTGAAGGCATTGCCGGTCATGTTCCCGGGACAACTGCACATGGGAACGTGGCCGATCACGGTGCACAGGGCGTTAACGGCGCAGGCTCCCGGGCAAGGGTCCACGCACTTGTTTCGCACGCACGCCCGGTCGCGGGGGCAATCGGTATTTAGAACGCATTCCGGCCGGCAACCTACGTAGGGGTCTCCTCGGAACTCCGGCAGACAGGTACAGATACCGTCGAAGCATTCCGCGTTGGGGCCGCAGGGCGACGGGACACAGGCGTCTTCGACCGGTGACGGGATCGCTGGAAAATACAATCGGTATACTCACGTGGAGGCATCGGGCCCGACGGGGGCTCGGGTTCTCGAGGCGGAAGGCCGCTCCGGTGGATCATGCTTACGTGTCGCTGGTATCAACTCGCAAAGGGTAAATGTGTTGCCGGTGTAACCTTCGGGGCATCTGCACGTGGGGATGTGGTTAATCACCGAGCACTGGGCATTGGTGCCGCAGGAGCCCGGACAGGGGTCCACGCACTTCATGTTGACGCAGGCCTTGTCGCTCGGGCACTCCGAGTGTATGGTGCACTCGGGTCTGCAATTGGGCGGCCGGCCCGTGTAATTCTCCAGGCAGGTGCAGGCGGGCGAGCCGCCGATGTTTCTACATTGGGCGAAACTACCGCACGGGGACGGCACACATGGGTCTCTCTCTATCGGGCCCGGTGGAACCACAGCTGAAAGACGTTCGGAGTTACGATCGGAGTGACTATCGCGACGTGCCGGGGCGCGAGGGAAGCCCGGCGAGAGCACGCGCGTCAATCGGCTCGTCGACGGGATCTTACGTGGAATCGATGTGCATATGGTGAACGGGTCTCCGCTGTAACCGGGCATGCAACTGCAGATGGGGCTGTGATTAACCACCGCGCAATTGCTATTGAGTCCGCACGGGCTGGGGCAAGGGTTCACGCATTTGTAGTCCTTGCACGCTAACTGGGAGGGACACTCCGAGCTAGCGACGCACTCGGGTCTACACGCCGGCGGAGTCCCGACGTAAGCTGGCAGGCACGAGCAGACCGCCTGTCCAGACACCTCTTTGCACTTGCTGTTGGGTCCGCAAGGTGACGGGGCGCATACATTCTCGTCTTCGACTATTTCTGGGAAAGATTCGTTAGTGTAACATGGGAATAGCGAGTACATCCAGCTGTAGTGAATTTCAAGAGATCACTCATCGCGCGAACAGCGTTCTTTAATATTTCTTTTACGAAGTTATCGGCGCTAATAGTGAAAATCAGTATTTTAATTATCAAAATGCTAATTCCTAATTAATTCATCGTTAAATGCGCCAATTATTCAATTATCATATACCAATGCTCCCAAAATCTAATCTGTCCGTTAAAATTACAAGCTCGAACATAAGTGAGAATACTAAAGAACGAGTGGAGATGAATTAAATCATTAAAACGGTATCTTAAGGAAATCTCGAGAAACTGATTTCCGTCTCATCTAAATGTTCATATCTGTCTGGTGTGTGCAAAGGAGCGCTAAAAGGAAGAAAAAGAAACGTAACAAAGTAATCTATCCGAGCGCAATGAACGCCCGTTAAACAAGACCGGGGTCTGGGACACTTACGACTTATGAAACAATTGCTGAAGGGATCTCCGGTATATCCGGGGAGGCAGGTGCACATCGGTTGATGATTGACTACCGAGCACTCGGCGTTCCGGCCGCACACGCCCGCGCAGGGATTAACGCATTTGTTTCTCACGCACATCAAATTGGACGGGCAGTCGGGATTAATGACGCATTCGGGCCGACACGCTAAGTACGGATTGCCAATGTAGTTGGAAGTGCATTGACAAACCGCGACACCGTCTCGCTCCTTACATATCGCGTTCGCGCCGCACTCGAAGATCGCGCAGGGCGAGGGTTCCGGCTCCACTTTGTTCGCTAAAACAGTGCAAATGCCGGGGTTAAGCGCGAAGATTCGTGTGTGTGTGTGCGTGTTGTGTGTATGAGTCACGTGGTTTCTCTTACGTATGACGGAGCAGCGCGTGTACGGGTCACCGGTGAGACCGTAGGAACAGACGCAATGGGGCACATGCTGCACCACGGCGCACTCCGCACTCTCCCCGCATAGACCTGGGCAGGGGTCCTTGCACTTTTGCCGCACGCAACTCTGGTGGCCGGGGCACTCGGGGTTGGAGATACATTCGGGCCGGCAATTCGGGGGCGAGCCTTTGTACTCGGGCAGGCACGAGCAGGACGGCAATTCGTTAATGACCTGGCATGTGGCGTACGGACCGCAGGGTGAAGGCTGGCAGGGATTTACGGGCTCTACCGGTACTGGAGGGGAGAACAGGAGGCGTTTCTTTAGTGGCCGAGGGACTTCGCGTCTACTCGCAATACTTGGATTCGAGAAGTGGTCTCACTTATACTTAGCACGTCGCATCTGATGAAGGGGTCGCCGGTGTAGCGCTCGGGGCACGAGCACACGGGGTTGTGGTTGACGACCACACATCTCGCCTGGATGCCGCACGTGCCGGGGCAAGGGTCTTTGCACTTCTGATTGGCGCAGGCCTCGTTCTGCCGGCAGTCGGAGCTCAGGGTGCACTCGGGTCGGCAAAGGGGCGGCGAGCCGAGGAAGTCGGGCGCACAGGTGCACACGGCGTGTCCGTTCGACTCCCGACATATGCTGTTGGGGCCGCAGGGGTTCGGGTTGCACGGTCTCGTTTCCGGCGGAACTATACCACGACAGAGCGACACGCACGTCTCAGCAATGCATTCTCCGATAAGTAAGTTGTGTGAGTTTCCCGGCGTTGGCTGGGACTCTCGTTGCTACCGTACCTTTCATCGCGTCGCAAGCGATGAACGCGTTGCCGACAGTGCCGCGAGGGCAGCTGCACATCGGCGTGTGATTGATGACGTTGCAGAGGCTGTTGCGTCCGCAAGTGCCCGGGCAAGGGTCTACGCATTTGTTTCGTATGCACGCCTTGTCAGCCGAGCAGTCCGTGCTGAGCACGCATTCCGGCCGGCAACCGGCGTACGGGTCGCCGAAGTACTCGGGGATGCAAGTGCAAAGGCCGTTGTTGCACCGGGCGTTCGGTCCGCAGGGTGACTTACTGCACGGGTCGATTACCGGCGCCTCGTCTTCTACGTGATTACAATTGCAAGCTTTCAGTTCGCGTCTCCTGACGAGGCGACTAATAAATCGGAAGGATCTCCGGACTTACTGATTGGCACAGGCTGGCAACCGATGAACGGATCGCCAGTGTAACCCTCTATGCACCTGCAGGTCGGGATGTGGTTGTGAACGGTGCAGTCGGCGTACAGGCCGCAAGAACCCGGACAGGGATCCTGACACTTCTCGCGAATGCAAGCCTGATTGCTCGGGCAGTCCGCGGGGATGACGCACTCGGGCCGGCAGTTCGGCGGTGTACCGATGTAATTAAGCATACAGGAGCACGATGGGTAACCGTTGATATTGCGGCATTGCGAATTCGGCCCGCAAGGAGAGGGGAAGCAGGGGTCCGAAGGCGGACTCGGCAACGGTACGGCTAAAATTTCAAGCAGAGTCACGTTGTGTTTCGCGACGCGACTATCATAGATGTTCTCCAAGTGGAAACTGACTGTGATGATCATTTAAATGAAAAAAACTACCGTTCTGCATAACGATAATTGAAATAAACGCAACAATTAAGTTAATAGATAAAGAAAATAAATCAATAAAATGAATAAACAAATTTTAATATCTCAACACGACGGGTTATATGTGTCATCATCGCTTCACAGAAAGAAGGAAGCAATCTCTCGATCAATGAGACAGCTGTGCTTCGAAGTGCAAACTTAACGAACCGACAAAAGATACAAATGCTAATCATCAGGAAAACTTGCTGGCCGCTTACACGGAATGAATGAGCAGCGGGTGAATGGGTCGCCGCTGAATCCGGGTTTGCACATGCATATCGGGCTGTGATTCACGACCCTGCAGGTCGTTCCTTGACCGCACGAGTTGGGACAGGGGTCGACGCACTTGTTGTTCTCGCATGCGCGATTCGTCGCGCAATCCGTGCTAACTGTGCACTCCGGCCTGCAGCCGGGCGGTGCGCCTACGTAAGTTGGAAGGCACGAGCAAACGGCTTGGCCGTTGCTCTCTCTGCATTGGCTGTACGGTCCGCAGGGAGACGGCCGGCATGGATTCACGTTATCCGACACAACCGCTGTAAGAAAGTCAATGTCAGCCGCATGATCGAGCCGGAGAGACGCGAGACGGTTAAGGGATCTCTTACGGGCTTCGACGATAAGATTGCAGAATATAAATGGATTTCCCGTGTATCGCTCGAAGCAAGTGCAAGTTGGCGCGTGATTGATCACGTAGCACTGCGCGTTCTGGCCGCAGGTCCCCGGACACGGGTCTTTGCACTTCAGACCGATGCAGGCTTGATTAGACGGACAGTCCGAATTAAGCGTGCACTCGGGTCTGCAGCCCTCGTAAGGGTTACCGATGTAATCGAGCGAGCATGTGCAGGAACCCGCGTTTTGTTGGACTCTGCACACCGCGTTCGCACCGCACGGAGATGGCGTGCACGGTGTCGGTACGCTAGGCTGTATGTCGACTAAAATTAAAGCACAATTATGATCAAAGAACGTACCCCCATTGACGAATTTTCATTCCCGGACTTGCAATGATTAAGAAGAGAAACGAATTTCATTCGAATCGACTCTGAAAAATTCTGAACAATTTTTTTTAACAATTTCCAGAAAATAAGCACTTTCTAGCTTAATAAAGCGAATGTGTGGAATTTTTGTAAAAATTGCGTTTAAATAATTCGACGATTTCCTTACATTGTTGGGGAGAGCACTGTGTAAACGGATCGCCAGTGTAACCGGTTGTACACGCGCACATCGGTGTGTGGCTGACAACGTTGCAAACGGCATTGAGTCCGCACGCGCCGACGCACGGATCGCGACATTTCTGGTTGACGCAGGCCATCTTGTTCGAACATTCGCCGTTGCTGACGCATTCGTGCCGGCAGTTCGGTGGTGATCCGATAAATTCTTGCGAGCACGAGCAAGAGGGTTGGTCATTGACCACTTGACACTGCGAGTTCGGTCCGCACGGCGATGGCTGACAGGGATCGACCACGGGTATCGGAGTTTCAGCTTCAAAAGGTAACGACGGTCAATCAAGCGACGTTGGCATCACACAGTGAGATTTGTTAGGAAAAAAGTTCCGAAATGGCGAGTTCAAATGAATAACAGAAATTTCGAACCAAGAGACATGTTCGAGAGAGCCTTACGAAGTGGGAAGCAATTGATGAAGGGATCCCCGGTCATTCCACCGCGGCACGAGCAAACGGGGTTGTGATTGATAACGTTGCAGATTGCGTTGCGTCCGCAACTTCCGGGGCAAGGATCCCGACACTTCTGGTTGGTGCACGCCTCGCTTTTTGGACAATCCGAGCTAATCACGCATTCGGGCCTGCAAGTCGGCGGTGCTCCGACAAAGCCGCTTATGCAGCTACACACAGCCTGCATGTTATTCTGTCGGCACTGACTGTTGGGACCACACGGGGACGGATTGCACGGGTCTCGAATGGTGGGTGCTGCAACACGCGATCGGGAGAGAGTCTCAGCGACGAATTAAGAAGATCCGTGAGAATGTAAATACTCGATACTCGCGAGTCTCCAGCGGGATCGCGGGGACGAACGATTCCGACGAGTTAATCGCTAGATTCGGAATTCCGGAAAAATACCTGGAACGGGAGAGCATAGGACGAAAGCGTTTCCGTCCATTCCCGCGGGGCAACTGCACATGGGCACGTGATTGTACACATCGCACACGGCGTTCTGCCCGCAAATGCCCGGGCAAGGGTCCACGCATTTATTGCGCACGCATGCCCGCGTATTCGCGCAGTCGTTGTTCAACACACACTCCGGCCGACAGCCGCTGTAAGGGTCGCCGAAATACTCCGCTAAGCAAGTGCAGACTCCTCTGTCGCACCGCGCGTTGGATCCGCAAGGTGAAGGTGTGCAGGGGTCCTTTTCGACGGGGCTGACGGCTATAATATCGTCGTGTGAGTAAAACAGGAAGAAATCAGGGAGCAATAACGGAGACACGAACGAACCGATAGAGGGTCTTACTTGGACTTAGGGTACAACTGGTGAAAGGATCGCCGGTGTGGCCGGGCAGGCACGAGCAAATCGGCACGTGATTAACGACACTACATTCGGCCAGGATGCCGCACGAGCCCGGACAAGGATCCCTGCATTTTTGTTGCATGCAGGCCATGTTAGCCGGACACTCTGTATTGATGGTGCATTCCGGCTTGCAATTCGGCGGACTGCCTCTGTACTCCGGTAAACAAGAGCACGATGGTACTCCTCCTATGTCGCGACACTCGGAGAATGCGCCACAGGGCGACGGTATGCACGGGTCTCTCGCGACGTCGTTTACCACGGGCGGGCTCACTGTAATTGCGACAATGAATTGTTCGGGAACTACTGTGGAATCAATCGAGCACAGTACACTCGAATCTCGCTATAACGTTCCTTCGACCGGCGATTCGGGCAAGAGGAATTTCGTTCCCGCCGCGCCAAGAATCGGGGTTTGATAAGTCGCGAGCATCGTGAATTGATTCATCAATTAATTAATATTTATAATTAATTAATCAATCTTCGTACTTATTTGTCGATTCGAGGGAAACTTCATAGCGCGTTAATCGTGATACACAGTTTCGAAGTGACGAGCGATGTTTTCGAAACGAACACTATATCGAGATTTGAGTTTACTCGTTCGATCGAGTACATTCACGAGAGCCGGACGATATATTCGTCGTCGTAAAAAGGAAAGATATAATCAACATTAGGCAAGAGTGAAAGTTCATACCAGGTGTTTGGAAGCAAACGGTAAATGGATCGCCGGTAAAGCCGTTCCTGCAGGAGCAGATCGGACTGTGTTTGACGACCTTGCAATGTGAGTTTCTGCCGCAGGAGCCGGGACAGGGGTCTTGGCATTTTTGATTCACGCAAGCGAGCATGAGCGAACAATCCGAGCTGGTTACGCATTCAGGGCGGCATGCGGGTGGACTACCGATGTACGTCGGTAGACAAGAACAAACCGCCTGATCGTTATTAACGCGGCACTGACTGTTGGGCCCGCAAGGCGACGGATTGCAGACATCCTTCGGAGTCTCGACTACAATAATTGATAAATCGTTCAAACTTCAAAAAAAAGAAAAAACGCGACACTCGATGGGTCAAAGTACGGACAAAAGATTTGGAACTAAATGCAATGAACAAAAGTGAATGGAATTGAAATAAAATAAGCAAATAACTAGACGATTCTGCGAAGATTCAAAGAGTCTAGAGATCAAAGAAAATTATTAGAATCAAGTTTAGTTGGTTGAATCGGTATTTAATATTTAAATAGCTCAATTATATTGAATTGTTCTCTATAATATCAATTTTGATAACGTTAGTAAATTTGATATTACAGGAAGTTAACTAAATGTGATTGAAGTAATTAAATATTAAATACTCTTCGGATTTTGTATGTTTGGTGATGTTTGAGAAAAACGTATCGTACCAATATCGCGAATCACAATGCAGTACTGGAAGGGATTGCCGCTGTAGCCGGGAATACACGTGCAGGTGGGTCGATGGTTAATGACTTGACACTCAGCGAACTGTCCGCAAGTACCGGGGCACGGGTCCTGACACTTGGATTGTATGCAAGCAAGGGTGGATATGCAATCCGTGTCGATAACGCATTCCGGCCGGCATCCTTCGTAAGGATTGCCGACGTAATCGGGCAGACAAGAGCAAGATCCGGCGCCGTACTGCTCCTTGCAGACGGCGTTAAAGCCGCAAGGCGATGGTTTGCAGGGCGATATCGCGATCGGCGTGGCTGGAAAGTATACATGAGTAGGCTAGAAAAAAACACTTTAAGAAATGAGCGATTTTTTTCAACGATAATTTCCTTAGAGAGAAAATCTAGAAGTGAGTAAAAATCCGAGCTCGGTTCGTCGAACGAGGGTTTTCCTGGTTTCTCACGTCGCACGCCGAGGGTAAAACTAATCGATGCTTACGTGGCTTGATTGTGCACTGCGTGAATGGATCGCCGGTGAAGTCGTTGGGACAAACGCACATGGGTGTGTGGCTCACCACGCGACACTCGGCATTGGCGCCGCACGAGCCTTCGCACGGGTCCCTGCATTTCTGATTTATACACGCCAAATGCGAGGGACACTCGCTGTTGCTGACACATTCCGGCTTACAATTCGGTGGTATGCCCAGGAACTCGGGTAGGCAAGAGCACGAGGGGCTGTCGCCTACAACCCGACATTCGGCGTTCGGTCCGCACGGGGACGGCACACAGGGGTTTGTCTGTACCACGGGCTCGGGTGCTGATGGAAAGAGAGAGAGACGGTTGTCGAAATCAGCTCGAAACCAAATTTTGAACTTTGCGTTACGATTATTCAGACCGAAAGGCGCGAATCGATGCAGATACATCGAGCAGTTTTAGAATACGAGTAAAATATTCGCGGCAAAAATTGTATTAAACCTTCATGAGATACTTCGTGCTTGTTAAATGGATAAGAACTGAAGTCAGTTTTGCTCTTGGTGCGTCGTGCGTCTCTGGTGTGCGTACAACTCGCGAAACTTTGAAACGGACCGCGAAAAAGTCTCGAGTACTCAGTTTTTTAATGACAAAATGATAAAACGTCCTTTTAGTCTATCCAGTAAACATCAATTATAGGCTGCACTATATCGATGTTATAATTTTTCACTCGCTATAACTGTCACATGCAGTACACGCTGGGCTTACAATGTTGAGTAAGAAATGATAACATTGACGTAATGCTACTGTTAGTAGGCATTTACTGGATATCCGCGTCGAAGTCGTAAGATCAGCACTATGCCCGAAGGCCGAGGATTCTTACGTCGTGGAATGCATCGAATGAACGGATCTCCGTCGAGTTCGGCCGGGCAGCTACAGATCGGGTTATGATTGATCACTTGACACGTGGCTCGAATTCCGCATGCACCGAGACAGGGGTTTATGCACTTTTGATTGCTGCAAGCTTCGGTCAGCGGACACTCGGAGCTGACGGTGCATTCCGGCCGGCAGGTCGGCGGTACGCCGAGGAATCCGGCGACACACGAGCACACCGGTTGCCCGTTGTTCTCTCGACAGACACTGTTGGGTCCGCAGGGCGAGGGTGAGCAAGGGTTCCCCTTCACGGAATCTACATGTGACACGTGATCTTACAGTCCTCAGAGATAAAAATGGAGAGTGGGCGCAGAGATCGGGCGTACTATCAATAACGATAATAATAGAACAACGATGATTCGATCGATGGATAATTTCAATCATTGCTGTTCGCGATTAGGAACCTTTGCGACGACAACGCCGTCGGAGGAAGTTGGATCTACGATTATCATTATCGATATGACGCGACTCCAAAGCATCTTCGCGGCTTGAAAAATTACAGGCTGCTTCGGCCGCATCGGTCGACTGTACCTTCAACAATGGAACACTGGACGAAGGCATTGCCGGCCATCCCGGCGGGACAGGTACATATAGGTATGTGATTGTACACGGAGCACAATGCGTTGCGACCACACGTGCCCGGGCAGGGATCCGCGCATTTGTTACGGATGCACGCGCGATCATGAGCGCAGTCGGTGTTCATGACGCACTCGGGACGACAACCCACGTAAGGATCACCGTGGTATTCGGGCAGGCACACGCAAACGCCATTATTGCATCGCGCATTCGATCCGCAAGGATTCAAGTCGCAGGGATCGATAATCGTGGGCGCCGCTGGAAAAGAACGCAGGTTGGAGCATGTGGGAGTGAACGCAGCGACAGCCCGCGGAACGGAGTCTCACGAAGTGTAACGCGCGATTTTTCACATTAAAAACGTCTCGGTGGAATAAAGAATTGCGAATGGAAAGACTCTCAATTGGACCACAAAAAGCAATTTTCTTAGTATTTTTCGTTGCCTGGAACATATAAGAGCGAGATGGAAAGCTCGGCTGTAGGAACAGAAAGATTCTCGCAGGACGTTTCTACCCAGTCAATTCTCCTCAGTTGTCTCAGACGAATTTTAATACAAGCGAATGATTTCGAGGTCGTGGTAACGATATCATCTCTCGTCCAATCTGGTCTGATTCATCGTTCCGAGTCGCGCGAACTGAGATTTTTTCCCCCGTCGTGCGTTACAACCCGCGAGACTCCTCCTTCGAGGCGAATCGTCCGCGACTTCGTTTCCAAGGAGTCTCTTACTTGCGATCGGCTTGGGATAGCAATTACTGAAAGGATCGCCGGTATACCCCTCGGGACAGGTGCACACGGGCACGTGATTGTACACGGTGCACAAGGAAGTGATGCTGCAGGAGCCTAAACAGGGATCTCTGCACTTTTCGTTGCTGCAGGCGAGATTCATCGAGCAATCGGAATTCACACGGCACTCAGGGCGGCAATTCGGCGGCGAGCCTCTGTAGATCGGCAAGCAGGAGCAGGAGGCCGTGCCACCGATATTCCTGCATTCCGCGTACATGCCGCACGGAGACGGTATGCACGGGTCTTGGGGTACTACAGGATAATCTGGTAACGGCGCTTCTGAAATCCGATAATGAAGATGCGGCTCGTGACGTCCCGGAGAGATGTTCGTCTTAGTAAAGTATGAATTAATTGTGATCACGTGAGACTGTGAGAAGCCGATGCGAGAAGCTGATGAGGTGAGTTATCGTACGCACGTGAATCATATACACGCGTACGGTATACGATAAGATCATGAAGATTGCTATGATGATGATATTCCGACGTGTCACGTCGAATTGAGCCGGACGACGTTCCCGATTACGTCGCTTCATCCCGACGATTTCGAGATTCAATGATCGGGTTAAGTGCGTTGCGAAAGATTAATGGCGGGTGTGAGTCGTGGCGGCGTGAACAGATGATAAAGCCGGTGAAGAAGATAAAGTGGTTCTTACGTGGCGCTGGGAAACACCTCGTAAAGGGATCCCCGGTAAAGCCGAGGTTGCAGATGCAGATGGGGCTGTGATTGATCACTTTGCACTGGGTGTTTATTCCGCACGCGTCCGGGCAGGGCGATGCGCATTTCTGATTGATGCATGCGAGTTCCAGGGAGCACTGACTGTTCACCACGCATTCGGCCCGGCAGTTGGGGGGGCTGCTGATAAAGTTCGGGAGACAGGTGCAAACGGCGTGGCCGTTCACATCCCGGCACTTACTATTCGGTCCGCATGGGGATGGGCTGCAGGGGTTTGCCTCCGGGAGGGCTGCGTGGAGAAAAGTATCGTTACGCGCGGGCTCTTCCCCGTGGACTACGCGCCGTACAGCGCGAACTCGCCATTTTATTTCTTTCAGTCTGCGCGAATTTAAGTCGGCATATCTTGCTGACGAATATTGTCGAAGAAATTACAAATAAAGGAAAAATGTATTAATGTTTACTGCAATTGATTTCGTTTTAAGCTGCATAGGAAACAAGTGCTAGAGATTCGAGTAAATAATTACTGCGATACTCTTTAGTAAATTTTTCACTTAATTGAGGAAATTTTACTTGGGCTGAAGTAAATATTTTACTTAGGATCAAGTAAATATTACTTAGTGAAAATTTACCAAGGATTATTGGAGTGATTATTTATTTGAATTTAGCACTTTTTCCGTGTATAAACTTGGGTAAAAGTGACGATTCAGTTTAATAATACCGTAGAAAAAAAATCGTAAATAAAGGAAAGATGTGCTAAGCACAATCGATATCTATTTATACCGCAAATTTCGGCAAAGTGACGATTCAATTCGATAAATTGGTCAATTTGATACATTATTCGAACTTTCTTCTCGAACGTGATCATTAATTGGCGAGGCTTACGGGTTTCGACTATCGGGGAACAGTAGGTGAAGGGGTTGCCCGTATAGCCAGGAATACAAGTGCACATTGGCAGATGATTAACCGCCTGACATTGGGCGTTCACTCCGCATGTGCCTGGGCAAGGGTCTCTGCATTTCAGGGCAACGCACGACATTCTCGTGTAACAGTCGGAATTTTGCGTGCACTCGGGTCTGCATTCCGTATAGGGATCGCCTAAGTAGTCCGGCGGACAGGTGCACGAGCCGACGCCGTTGTTTTCGCGACAGATCGCGTTCAGGCCGCATGGAGAAGGCTCGCATGGTTTTCTAATATCTGGGAGCGTATCTGATATGGAAAGAGAAATCTCACTTAAACTTAATCGTGCAGCGTCGTATCTGAAAGCTGGAATATCCTCCAATTATCATCTATTCTCTCTCTCTCTCTCTCTCTCTGTCTTTCTCAAAATTCACACTCTCGCATCACTCTTTCGATCAATTCGACTTCTTGACAAGCGACAATAAGCCTTTTATGGTAGTGCGCACCTAATTGCTTTGCGTGATTTTTAGTGCCGGTTATCAACGTGTACGGATATCTCGTGTGCCCGAGAGTTTTAGCCTTAGCGGGTGAGACGTATTCTATCAGCGACGAATCTCGGGATCACGTTACTTTCAAGCGTGTTCGATCTTCGATCGAGACAATTAATCGAGTTAATTACGACGTACGGCGGGTGACGGCGAATTCTTTTTGTTAGGGTCTCTGGCGACTAATGGCGACGTATTATTATTGATTCAGGGACGGGATTGCTGATTCTATTTTGGGATCTGCGTTTCAGCGGGCGGTGTGCTACTCGTCTCGGGTTTGTTACTTCACGAATCAGGGAGTTGCGTTCTTTGCGGCAGTAATGATAGCATTTGAACCGCTTTAATCCGAGAACGGCATGTGCGCAGCATGATTATTGGGTGGTCCGCAGCGTATGCCAAGGTCATAGTGCTCTTACATGTGAGTGGGTCGACGGATATAATTGGGGGGAGGAGGACGACGGATTCGCTTCGCCTGGTCTGTGCGTGCAGCAAACGTTTGGGCAGCAATTAATCGTAGGGATTCTCAGGAGTTCTGTCGTTTAGTTACGCAGTGTCGATTAGGGATGAGTGCAGCCAAGAGCCTATCGACTTATAATAGGCCCCGCCACCAGCTTTCTGTGTGATTATCTACCGTTATCTCTAATCTCCTACGTCGGGTTGGGTCAGGTCAGGGTTCGGGTCAGGTCAGGTAACGCTCAGGCATGGGGATGAGTGCGTGCCGCTTCGTCTTTTCTGTTAATCATAGGGACTCGGGAAACGTGTACGTTATGTCGGTGGTTATTGACTTTTAATCGGGCGTGAGTGCAATTAAGAGCCTAATGATTATAGGCCCCACCACCTCACACGTGACACATCAATCACGTCATCCTCTCCGTTAGGTTCTCATTCGCGACCGTGCTTCGTCGCACGCGCATTCTCTCAATTAATCCTCTTCAACACGATTCGTGTTAGGACGCGCTTTTACAATTACGTAGAGGTACGTGTCTAATAATAATAATAATACAGGACGGTGGTACTAATTGAACAGTCTTGAGGCTTCGATATTCAGCGGGTGCCGTGCTCGTAAATTATCATTTTTGAGGAAATGTAAGAGCCCGAGCGATATGTAACACGGTATAAATAATCTCAGTGAATTGCGAGATCTTGAAAGTCGGCAACGGAATATCGAGTGACGTACAACAGCCACGTTGACAGGGTACTTCTGAATTACCATCCTGTATGATTATCATTGATCACACCCCGTACGGGGATACCGAAGCACTTACCTGCCGCGCCGTGCATGCATACGGCGGTAGTTTCGCAGGGAAAGGATTGTAGCGCGCTGAGAAAAGTCGCCCTTCGGCGTGTACTCACCCTCGGGTACTCGTTCGCAAGCGCTGAATGGATTTCCGGTGTATCCGGCGACGCACGCACAAACCGCTTGGTGATTCACTACCGAGCATTGAGCATTCAGACCGCACAGACCGACACACGGATCGCGACACTTTTGTTGCATACACGCCAACTGCGGCGGACACTCCGGATTGATCGTGCACTCCGGCCTGCAGTTCGGCGGCAGGCCGATGTAATTCTCGATGCACGAACACGCGGGACTGTCGCCCCTCACTTGGCACTCCGCGTTCGGCCCGCAAGGCGACGGTTGGCACGGATTCGTCGGCACCGGTGGCGTTTCTGTAAACGGGTAATCAATGAGCGAACAATTTTACATTTAACTAAAAGGTAAAATCAGGTTGAGATAAAAGAAAATTCAGATTTGGCTACTTGATAGGGGAATAGCTTCCTATGTTTCATGTAAACCGATAATAAAAAGCCGTAAATAATAAAATGCTTTTCTCTGTTAATTCGCATTGCTCTTTTATCTTTAAATTTCATACAATGTGTAAGTGATAAATTTAATATATATACATATATAACGGAAGGAAAATAAAATTTAAACGCCTTACTTGGTTGCGGATAGCAAATAGTGAAGGGATCGCCGGTGTAAGATACGACGCAGCTGCATATCGGATTGTGATTGACCACTTGGCAGTTCGTATTCTGTCCGCAGGTGCCTGGGCACGGATCTTGACATTTGTTGTTCAAACAAGCTTGTGTCAACGGACAATCCGCGCTAACGACGCATTCCGGCTTGCAGGCGGGTGGACTGCCGATTAAACCAGGTTGGCAAGAACAGACAGCGTGATCGTTCACTACTTTGCAGACGCTGTTTGGTCCACAGGGCGAAGGTGTGCAAGGCTGCTTGATGGTATCTGCAGAGAAAATGCGATCGACAATTAATTTAATGCTAAGCAATATTGATCGCTAATAAAAATTCTATTTAATAATTAGACTTCTTTGATGTTCAATCACAAATTCAGTGAAAAAATGTTTGATTGCTGTTACTAGTCGAATCAATAAAGCATCGGGAAGTAATAAAGAATACAGATAAAAATAATATTTAGGAACTCACCGTCCGGTATGAACGGTCGGCAGAGAAGGAACGGATTTCCGGTGTAACCAGGTGGACAGCTGCACATTGGCACGTGATTGACCACGTCGCAACGCGCATCACGACCGCACGTGCCTGGACAAGGATCCACGCAGTGCTGATTAATGCACGTTTTAACGCGGGGACAGTCCGAATTCATCGTACACTCCGGCCGACAGTACGAATACGGGTCCCCGAAGTAATTAGGAAGACAGGTGCAGACGCCCTCGTTGCACTCCGCGTTAGGTCCGCATGGTGACGGGTTGCAGAGATCTTCGGGAACCTTTGGTTGTTCTGCAACAATGATTTCACGCGTTAATATATGAATAAAGAATTTTTCCACCACTTTCAGATAAATCATGATTTAAAATCTACTAATTTTACCGTAATAGCTCACTAACAGTCACTTGATTTTTTATATTTTCTTTCTTCAATTATCTAATATAATATTCATTAATGAATATTTTCTATAAGATATGTATTTATCTTTAATATAACATATAAAATTATTTTCCCTCTGTCGAATAAAAATACGAACCTATGATTAATGTGCACAACGTGAAAGGATCGCCAGAGTATCCAGATTGACACAAGCAGACTGGTATGTGATTCTGAACGCGGCAGTCGGCATTCTGGCCGCAGGAGCCGACGCAGGGATCCCGACACTTCTCTGAGATACAGGCCTGATCCGACGGACAATCCGTGTTGACCACACATTCCGCGCGGCAATTCGGTGGTAGGCCTATGTAATTCTTCAGGCAGGTGCACGCGGCTTGGTCGTTGACGACTTTGCACTCCGCGTAAAGTCCGCACGGGCTGGGGAAGCAAGGATCTACCGGTGGCATCGGCACAACTGCAAAGTGGGATCGAATAACTCAATAATTCGAGAACGTTAAGATAATCGCGCGAATTTGTCTCTGCGCTTTGCAATTATCCTTATTTAAAATTTTCCTTTTCTTCTGCCTCTTCTTCTTTTAATTCTTATTTTCGCTAGTTCTAATTTCTAGCGTTTCAATTGGACAATTACCTGGTTCAGGGAAACATCTGGAGAAGGGATCGCCCGTCTTTCCCTGCGGACAGCTGCAGAGAGGGTTGTGATTGATGACGCGACAATTGGCCTCGACGCCGCAAGTGCCCGGGCACGGGTCCGTGCATTTGTACTTGTAGCACGCCCTGTTCTGCGGACACTCCGAGTTTACGACGCATTCCGGCTTGCAGTTCGGCGGGGTGCCCGTGAAGGACTCCTGGCACGTGCACACGGCTTGGTTGTTCACCGCGCGACACAAGCTGTTCGGTCCGCAGGGTGTGGGCGAGCATGGATCGCGGACGGTCGGCTCGGTTTCCGTTTCCCGTTGGAGGGTGCAAATCGTGAATGGATCTCCGACGTATCCGGGCTCGCAGGTGCACGTGGGGATGTGATTGATGACCGAGCACTGAGCGCTAACGCCGCACACGCCCGGGCAGGGGTCCTTGCACTTGTTGCGTACACAAGCTTTGTTTGTTGGACAGTCCGCGCTGAGAACGCATTCAGGCTGGCAGCCCTCGTAAGGATTGCCGTGGTAATCGTCGATGCAGATGCAAGCGCCCGCGTTGTCCCGTTGCTGGCAAATCGCATTGGCTCCGCATGGTGACGGCTCGCAGGGATTGATCGTCTCCTCTGCAAAGAGAAACGCTCACTCAGACAAGATGGAAGAAGTCAAATAGATAGATTAATAGATAAATAAGAGTATTTATTAATATTCTAGGATCGACCAGCTGGAAACATTATAATTCTTAGAAAAAAATAAAATATAACGTGAAAAAAATATATAATCGTGGAAATAAAAATAAATAAACGTTGAAATATAAAGAAAAAGATATAAAATAGAATACAAATAAAATGATTATATATAATTAAGTGTAACAGAGAGATAGAGATAGGGAAAGAAATAAAAATAGTGGAAGAATTTGGTGTGGGAAAATACAAAAATTTAAAGATCAATTTAAGAAGTGATAATTGGGGCAAAGAAGTTAAGCACATACCTTCCAACACGCATTGCACAAACGGATTGCCGGTAAAGCCGATCTTACAGGAACAGGTTACCGCATGGTTCACTACCTTGCACTCGGCGTTATCGCCGCAAGATCCTGGACAGGGATCCTTGCATTTCATATTTATGCAGGATTTTTCGTGTGGACAGTCAGGGTTGATCAAGCACTCGGGCCGACACGCTGGCGGTGTGCCGATATACGTGGGTAAACACGAACAAGATGCTTGTCCGTTTGCATTCTGACACTGAGCGTTTGGTCCGCACGGCGAAGGGTTGCAAGGATCTCCCTGGTCCTTCGGCTCTGGCGGTACTAAAACGTCCAGATTTGTTTAGAAATATTGGAAACACATTTCTCTTTATAACTCGTCATTTTTAACAACGGTGATATTTAATGTTGCTGAATTTGACGTTAAAATTATATTCAAATTTCGAATATTAATTAATTAATTAATGTTGCTGACAGACATTGATGATTATAATTTCCGTTATGATTTCATATTGATTCTTCTCACTTGGCATATCATAACAACTCTTGAACGGATCTCCAGTCTGTCCGGGCAGGCAGCTGCATATCGGCGAGTGGTTGATCACTTCGCATCTCGCGTTCAGGCCGCAGGAGCCCAGGCACGGGTCCGTGCACTTCTTGTTGACGCAGGCTCTCGTCGGTGGGCACTCGGAGCTGACAAGACATTCCGGTCTGCAGGATGGCGGAGAGCCGAGATATCCTTGGAGGCAAGAGCACACTGCGTGATCCTCGATGTTGCGACATTGACTGTTTGGTCCGCAAGGCGAAGGTGTGCACGGATCCTTCTGAGGTAGCGGTACTGTGGCACACGTGAGAGACAAATTTATTTCACGAACTAGACAACACGATTTTGCCCGAAAACTAATGATAACGAAACACCGAAAGAAAGGAATTCAAGAAGCAACTCCAGCACACCTGTAGGCTGAATGCGACAGCTGACGAACGGATCGCCCACGTATCCAGACGGACAGGAACAGACGGGGATGTGATTCACCACGTCGCATTGCGCGTTTTGGCCGCAAATTCCGGGGCAAGGGTCCTTGCACTTGTTCCTCAGGCACGTCTTGTCGCGAGGACACTCGGAATTCAAAATGCACTCCGGACGGCAGGCCTCGTAGGGATTGCCGATGTATTCCGGCAGGCACCTGCATTCACCGTTGTCGCACACGGCGTTCGGGCCGCATGGAGACTGAGCGCAAGGGTCGGTGGACGGTGCTACTGTAACTGTGACAAGAGAAAATTAATAATTAATCCTTTCAATACAGCGGAGCGAAGCGCCGTAGCGTTGCCACTGAACGAGACCCCGCGGCAAAGGTGTACACATTACGCGTGTACAGTCTTCGGCGTTCGGGAGGGGGGGGGGAGGGGTTTACCGGGTTTCGTACCAGTATGAAAATCTTCCGAACTTCTTTTTCATAAAGTCTGTAATATTCTCGTTAACTGACTATTGCTTTATGATACTCGACTAACTCAAAAAAACAAAAGACGAACGAATATAATTCGAATCATGTGGTTCACTCCAGTGAAATAATTTGCATAACGCTCACAAGAGGCGCTATTATTCACAAATTAGTTCGAGAATAGCCGGCGTTAAGGGCGAAAAGGTTAATCGTGTATATTCCACCAGACTGTCATGATAGGAATGAAAAAAATGCAAATGAAGTCCTCTCGTTTCATTTACCTGTCGGGATAACGCTGCACTGCGTGAACGGATCTCCGATGAAACCTTCCATGCACGTGCAGACCGGCAAGTGGTTCAGCACGTGACACTGAGCGTTTATTCCGCACGAGCCCGGACATGGGTCCGCACACTTCTGATTGACGCACGCGAGATGACTCTTGCACTCGGAGCTCAAAATGCACTCCGGTCGACACTGAGGCGGCACGCCGATGTAATTTGGCAAACAAGAGCATGCAGGATTACCGGATATGAGTTGGCACAAGGAATTCGGGCCGCAAGGCGACGGAGTGCAAGACGGTGGCCGTTCGGTCGTCGGGAACTCGTCTAGAACTGAGAGAGGCGATTGTTGCTTTTTATGCCCAGAAAAGGAACTGGAAATTTTGCACAATTAATTTGCATTATCCTCGTAAAGCAATATTTTTCATATATAATGATAAAAGTAAAGGACACAAAAGCGAGAGGTAATAATTTAATCTAAACGAGAGAAGATATCAATGTGAATAAAGAAATAAAAAATAAGATATATGTGTAATGCTTACTATGCGGCGAGCACAGGGTGAAAGGATCCCCCGTGAAGCCGGAGGGACAAGTGCAAATCGGGTTGTGATTCTTGGTGGTACATTGGGCCCTGAGCCCGCAGGTATTCGGACAAGGATCCGCGCACTTCTTGTTCACGCACGCGAGGTGCGGTGGGCACTCAGCGTTAACGATGCATTCCGGTCTGCACGACGGTGGAATACCTCTGTACTCTGGCAGACATGTGCACACAGCCTGGCCATTGACCACCCGACATTTGCTGTTGGGTCCGCAAGGCGACGGGGAACACGGCTCCGCTTGTTCTGAAAGAGATAACATTACCACGTTATTCGCCGAATTATTAATAATGTCAAATAAACCGTATGTGAAAATTATCATTATCAATTATCAAGACAGTCTCCTTCGATAGCTCTGACAATTGTAAAGTAAAATTGAGCATTGATAACACTAATGTGAAAATCACATTAGTGTCTCGTTAACGTAATATTAATTGTATAATTAATCGTTCAATAATACTCACGTGTGATTTCTACGATCTCACAGGCGAAGTACGGATCTCCCGTGTATCCCGCCGGGCACAGGCAAACGGGAACGTGCGCTTGTACGTTGCATATGGACAACGTTCCGCACGTATTGGGACAAGGATCCGTGCACTTGAAGCCAACGCATGCCAGTTGCGGCGCACAGTCATTATTCGTTTCGCATTCTTTATGGCACCCTTTAACAATGTCGTAAGGATCACCTATCAAATCCGGCGGGCATCCGCAAGCACCCGCTCCGTTCCTTTCGCGACATTGCGCATTGGGGCCGCAAGGATTCGGCAAACATGGGTTCGGAATAGACTTGTCTGTCGCTGTAAACAAGCAATACGACAAATATACGTATGGAACCTAACTGTTTAAAGACAAACTTGTATATAATGATATTTTCTACACGTAACAATATTTTTTATATATAACTTTTCTGTATATAAGAATACGTTTATATATAAGGTTGTCTCGTGTATAAAAATATTTCTCTCGATGGAAACATTTTGACTTAGAATTATTTGACGATTTTGTTTTCAGCAGAAATACATCCGCAGATGATTGTTTCATGATTTCGTCGAATATCCGGCACTTCACTCACCTGGCGGTGGTGCCAGGTCGCAGCGCACGGTAGCGTCGCCCTCGTAACCTTCCGGACAGGTGCAAATCGGGATGTGATTCTGGACGGTGCACCTGGCGAGATCGCCGCACGCGCCCGGGCAAGGATTCTTGCACCTCTGGTTGATACACGCGGCAGTGGTGAGACACTCCGAGTTGTCGGTGCATTCCGGTCTGCAGTTCGGCGGGCGGCCGATGTAGTTGAGCAGACAGGAGCAGGCCGGATGCGAGCCGATCACCTTGCACTGCGAGTTCGGGCCGCAGGGATTCGGCGAGCACGGGTCCCCTTCGCCCTTCGGCAACGGCGACACGGTGCTGACCTTGAAGCAGTGCACGAAGGGGTCGCCGGCGTAGCCGTTGGCGCAGCTGCAGATGGGATTGTGGTTGACCGTGAGGCAGTTGGTGTTCTGCCCGCATGAGCCTGGACACGGGTCCGCGCACCTGTTGTCGACGCACGCCTTATTCTGCGGACACTCGGAGCTGACGATGCAGCCCGGCCGGCAGGTCGGCGGGATCCCGGAGAATCCTGGCTGGCACAGGCACACCGCGTGCCCGTTCTGCGTCCGGCAGTTGCTGTTGGGCCCGCACGGCGACGGGTCGCAGGGATCGATCGGTGGCGGCAACGGTGTCACCTCTATCACTGTGCAGCCGTTCACCGGGTCGCCGGTGTAACCCGGCAGGCAGGAACACGACGGAGCGTGGTTCACGACGCGGCACGTAGCGCCCTGGCCGCAGGTCCCCGGGCACGGGTTCACGCATTTGTTGTTCAGACAGGCCTTGCTGCGGTCGCAGTCGGCGTTGGTCACGCACTCAGGTCGGCAGGCGATGTACGGGTCGCCGAAGTATTGCGGCAGGCAGGTGCAGGACCCGACGCCGTTTCGCTCGTTGCACACGGCGTTGGCGCCGCACGGCGACGGATTGCACGGCGTGGTGTAGCGTACCGTTGTGATAGGTTCTGCAAAGAATTCATTATGGACCGTTAGCGCTTATCGTTGGTTCATTTCGAGGGTAAGTTTGAAAACGCGCAACCGTTTGTGCAAAACGTACCGTCCATGATGAGCGTACACTCCGTGAAGGGATTGCCGGTGTAGCCTTCGTTGCATATGCAAACAGGGTTGTGTTTCACGACGTTGCAGTTGGTGTTGACGCCACACGAGCCTGGGCACGGATCGACGCATTGTTCGTTCTGACACGCCAAGTTTCCGGGACATCCCTCGTTTATAACACATTCCGGACGACAATTTGGTGCACGGCCCACGTAATTCGGCAGGCAGGAGCATGCTGGGAAGCCGTCGATCACCCGACACTGGGAGTTCGGACCGCACGGCGAGGGAACGCACGGATTGCCACTCGGTTTCGGCGTCGATGTCACTTCTATCATACATAAGTGAATAAATTCAGATCTAGACGTTCAATGACTCATATATGATTAATGATTACGATTATTATATAAAAAAAGATACATAGACATTTGAGTATGCGAGATAGCGAACGGATACAAAAATTGAAAGCAACAGCAACTGAGGAGGCTTTCAGACTTACCTTCTTTGACACATCCGAAGAACGGATCGCCGCTGTAGCCGATCGCGCAAATGCAGACCGGATTATGATTGATCACTCGGCACTCTGCGTTCACGCCACACGTGCCGGGACACGGATCCTTGCACCTTTGATTGATGCACGCCGCGTTCGCACCACAATCCGTGCTGACCACGCATTCCGGCCGACAAGACGGTGGGCTGCCGATGTAATTAGGTTGGCAAGAGCAGACCGCGTGATTGTCGATGACACGGCAGTTGCTATACGGCCCACAGGGAGACGGTTGGCATGTATTATCCGGCACCGGAGGCTCTGCAGAAAAGATACCTCGCATTACAGCGTATTCTTGAGGAATCCGATT
This sequence comes from Dinoponera quadriceps, assembly GCF_001313825.1. NCBI lineage: Eukaryota > Metazoa > Arthropoda > Insecta > Hymenoptera > Formicidae > Dinoponera > Dinoponera quadriceps. The sequence goes on along the minus strand of NW_014556062.1, from coordinate 277,289 downwards.
ATGGCAGCAACGTCGAAGATGTCGCAAAAATCTAGCAGAAATCGAATCTCGTGGATACGCAGCCACAAGATAGTAATTTTATGTCTAAAATCGTTATTAGTCAGTAATGTAATATTCACTTTTTCCAGTGGCTGGATAAATAAATTAGCTGATGGCCCAACAAAAGAAAATACAGTTACGAAATAGGAAATCATAATTAATTGTTAGACAGTAATGTAACGTTCATTTCTGCTTCCTTAAGATTTTTATGAAATAACCTACCCTCAATTTTTATCTGCTACTTCATTTTTAAATGCTAGCCGTGGGTATATGGTAAATAGATTATATATTTTAAAATAGGCAACGCTATCTAGTCTATCACATTTGATGTATAATGTTTAGACAATGGCTAAGCCACAAAACCGATTCTACATTTTTATTTCTTATTATTTATTATTTTTTAGATTTTGAATCAAACACTCGTTTTGCCTTATTCCAGAAGACAAATCTATTTCAATTAAAGAAATTTTCTTCTCCGATAGTTACTAGCTTTTGACTCAAGTCGACTGGATATATTTTTACCCGGTGAACGTCGCAAACACACATACCTATCGGCACGTGGCAAGATTTCAGCGGATCCCCGGTGTAGCCAGAAAGGCAACTGCACGACGGTTGGTGATTATAAACTTGGCATTGCGCGTTGATCCCGCACGCTCCTATGCACGGATCCTTGCACTTGTTGTTGATGCAGGCCTTCGTGTGAGCGCAATCCGAGTTCTGCACGCATTCCGGCCGGCAACCCTCGTACGGATCGCCGGTGTAATCCGGCAGGCAAGTGCAAGAGCCCGCACCGTTCCGTTCCTTGCACACGGCGTTCGCGCCGCACGGCGAAGGATCGCACGGCATTTGCACCGGGAACACGACTGTGGAGCGAACACGTGTCATAAGTATGTGAATTATAAAGACGACGAAGCATATAAATAACGCTCTGATCAATTTTGTCTCAAAGGTTTCTCCGAATAAAGCGAATTATTAGGATCTCACCTTTGGCACAGCCTGAGAAAGGATCTCCCTCGTAACCGTCGTAGCAGTAGCACATGGGTCGGTGATTTTGCACTGTACAGTTCGTGTTGAATCCGCAGGATCCAACGCACGGGTCCAGACATTTCTTTTGGATACACGATAAGGAACTAGCGCAGTCCTGATCGATCACACACTCCGGTCTGCAATTCGGCGGTGCCCCAAACATACCGCTGATGCACGTGCATATGGGATGGTCCTCTTGGACGCGGCAGTCGGCATTGGGGCCGCAGGGCGATGGTAAACAAGGATTCCTGGTCGGAGGTAGAGGTTCTAAAAGCATTACATTATTATGTTATATTAGAGAGATCCTCAGAAAATTTTTTCCCCTTAAAAGAGTGCTCGATAATAACTATTTTATTTAATATGTAAGAAAATTACACTGACAATTTGCTTTAATTTTATTAAATTTTTAATCACAAGAAAAATAATCGTGATGAAACGCTTCGTAATAAATACTACTTGCTTGATTTGTAGAAGACATATGTCTCAGTAATTTATTTTAATTTTATTCCATTTTCATATACATCAAAGAATGACTCGAGCAACTCTTCTCTTAATTCTATTCTATTTTTAATTGCGAAAAATAACTCGAGAGAACGTTTTGTTGATAATCAATTACCAAATATGATAAATATATTACCTTCTTTGACGCATTGCGTGAATGGATCGCCGACATACTGACGAGGACAGCTGCAGATCGGATTGTGATTGAGGACTTGACAATGAGCATTCAAGCCGCACAAGCCCGGGCAGGGATCATTACACTTTTGATTAATGCAAGCCAAATGAGTCGGGCATTCAGTGCTGACGAGACACTCAGGGCGGCAATGTGGGGGTGTGCCTTGGTAACCCGGACTGCAGGAGCACACTGCGCGGTCTTTCATTACGCGACAGATGCTGTGTGGCCCGCACGGTGATGGCATACACGAATTTTGATCTGGCACTGCTATGAAAAAATAAATTTAAGTTAAATCTTCGAATTGTCGCTACACTGTCATCATTCGATTCCCATAGAAATCTATCCCTTTCTGCTGTAATTATGCGCGTGTACAGGTTTCGGATTAATAAAGAATACTTAACAGATCAAGCGTGAAGAGATATTTCGGATATCCAACATTTCAAGATTGAACTCGCCTCTGAGAAAAACGAACCGTCCTTTTTTTATTCTTTCTTAATTACTTATAGAAAAGATTTGAAAACCTAAATTCACAGTTGTTGCAAAGTATGTGTTTTGTAAAACACATGAAACAAAATGAACGTTGACTGAGAAATATTCACGTACAAGGCTTCTCCACTTTACAGGATCTGAACGGATCGCCGGTGTATCCTGGCAGGCAGGAACACATTGGAAGGTGATCGACGACCTCGCAGCGCGCATTAGCGCCGCATACACCCGGGCATGGATCTCTGCAGTGCTGATTGAAGCAGGCCAGATGATTCTCGCAATCGCGATTAACGATGCACTCAGCTTCGCAGCCGTCCACGTAGGGATTGCCGACGAATGGCGGTACGCATGTGCACTTAGCCACGCCATCGAACGAGGTGCAAATAGCATTCTTGCCGCAAGGTGACAACAAGCAGAGATCGTACGGTCCGGATGGTCGCGCTGCAATTAACAAACCATCGTCACTGTTAATCTTCTTGATTATCGCTCGAGACACGCATTACGAAAAGTTAACGCAAAATAAAATATAAAATAAAATACTTCCTATAACTCTGGACGTATATTTAAAGAAGTAAAAATTACAAGAAATTACGTAATAAAAAGTAAAATTACATATGATATAAAATTAGAGATATACGATATGATAGAAAAAATTGAAGATACGCGACAAGAAAGGGTTAAAAGGTAGCCGGACGGCTTTTGAATCTGAATCGTTTCGGTCGATCATTGATGATAATTACCTCCGCAGCTCTTGTACGGATTTCCGACCATGAGATCCGGGCAGTAGCAAGGTGGCACTCTCGTGCTGTTGCATGCCGCTCCGGAACCGCAGGGATTCGATTCGCATTGGTCGGCTTTGGGCACGCATCCCCTGATCGTGTTAGGGCTCTCGATGTATCCTGGTAGACAGGTACACTTCGCGAAGCCGTTGCTCAACACTGTACAGCGAGTATTGGGGCCACACGGAGAAGGATCGCAGGAAGTGCTGGGTAGTACGCAAGGGGTGTGCGGCGGTTCCCCCTCGTATCCTGGCAAGCAGAAGCACTTCACCTGTCCGCCCACCACTCGGCATCCTGAATTAACGCCGCATGGATTGCCCTCGCACTGGTCGCCTTCTGGAACTAACGCGATCATTCATTGAGGACGGTCAGATTAGCAATTTCTCTGAAAAAAATCCTGCACACGAGCCGAGTTATTTCATTTTATAACTTTAAATCATTTTTGAATATATCGTTGCGCTCCACCCGCTTATCCGTTTATCGCGATACCGCGGCACTCCCGATCTCGCGCATTCCTCGCGAATAAACAGAGACCGGAAGTATAAAAGAAACTTTATTAGGGAGCTGTAGAATCGTTTGTTCGCCGTGGAAATAATCGCTCGTGAAACCGACACGTCTCCTCACGTTGACGGCTCGTATTCGATTCTCCCTTCAACTGCTGTTTCCTCACTGCTAAAGTCCCCTGCTTTTTCACCAATCGATCTCGATCTCTCAACTTCTCGAACTCTCGAGACATCGGGGAATGAACGCAGCAATATGTATCTCATGCATAGGTAATGATAAAAATGTGTACATACTGCATTGCTCGAACGGACTGCCGGTTAGACCCTTCGGGCAGAAACAAACGGGGTTTCCATTGTCGTTCTCGCACAGGGCGTTCAGACCGCACGGATTCGGCACGCAAGGATCGGAAGTGAATGTCTCGTCTTGGCAACCGACATGGGGATTCCCGCGGTATCCTGGCAGGCACGTGCACTGCGCCTCGTGATTACTGGACACGCACTTCGCATTCTCCCCGCAGTCATACTCAGCGCACGGATTGATGCATTCCCTGTTGAGTCGATCGCAGTACTTGTTCGGAGGACAGTCCTCGTTGTATTGGCAGATATTCTTGCCTTCCTCCACTGAAATCGTAGAACGCGTTAATATAACCTATGCAAATCTCTAATTGATCTCTCGTCACAAGTTATAACAAGTTATAAAAATTAAGCGTAAAGTTTCGCTCGTGCGATTTCTGTTTGCATCATTAACGTTCTACAAACCTTCGCATTAATCTGTCATTTCAGAGCTTGGAGAGATTGAATGATCGGTATTGTAACGTTTTATCGGAAATTTCATTGCACCGTACACTGAGAGACAAAATATTTAAGAAATAAAAATGATTCACTCTAAGATATTTCTTTCCTCAGTGTGAGATAAATGTGACATCGTCGAAGCTTACCCAAATCGCAATAGGAGAACCCGTTGCCGTGGTAGTCCTCCTCGCAGCTGCAGTCTGCTCCGTGATTCGTATTAATACAAATAGCGTGTTCCGCGCAAGGATTCCGAACCAGACATGGCTCCTGGCAAGTGTGCCCAATGCACGCCTCTGTCAAGGGGCAATCCCTGTTGCTAGTGCAACCCGCTAGAGAAAGAGTGAGAAAGCCCATGTAGCCCCAGGAGGTGTGGTGTGCACTTGAGTACGAGACTTGAGGTGTAATGAAGAGTTTCTCGTTGCGTTAGCATGTGTGATTTTCTGCTCGCCGATTGCAGCGTTATTGCGTAAGTGCGAAAAGTATGCGGACCGCGAATGTCTCGGGAGAGGGACGCTCTGCTCCCGAGCAGGAGGAATATGTATAATCAAAGAGATAACGACACTTTGGAGAGACACGAACGTCTGCTGGAGGATTTGTTCTTCGTGACCATGCGCGACAGTTTAAATAGAATATTGAATATTTCGTGCCTTGCGGACAGGAGTCGAGATATGTATAATTTGCAGAATATGTATACGTGAGATATGTACAGTACATACACATATGTACACGTCCGTCGACGGCTATAAGAAACTGAAATCAAGATCAGGTGTAACCAAGCGCCGTGCTGGCGAGCGTACGAACCTTTGACGCAGGTGTTCGTCGATGGGTCGCACTGCATACCAGGTGGGCAGTAAGGGCACTCCGCTTCGTTGGTATCCACTGAAAGCGAGAGTAAGAGTAAACAAAATGTGATCCTTTCGTTCTCATCGGCAGTACTGGTTGCTGTTCGTTGTAAATCGCAAGTACTTACGTTTGACACAGACCGGTCTGTGATCCTGGACATGGCACACCTCGACGAAGTCGCACGGATTGCCCAAGGTGCAAGGATTCAGGCACTGTTGATTCACGCACGCCAGCTGGACCGGACAGTCGCTGTGCGTCGTACATTTCACGTCTAACGAAACAAACGCGCATTAGATGCCGGAATTAACGGCGATGTACGATGAAAGCATGGTGGAATGTTAATCTCTACGTGTTGCAACGGAAAGTCTAATCTGACCTGATCTTTTTTTTACCCTGCCGCCTTGGTACGCTTTAGCGCATGAACGGCGGCTTACAAAGAAACAATGTACACTTTACAACACAATGTAGATTTCACTTAGGTCTATCGCAGAGTGCGGTATACATAAATATGAACATAAATGTGAACACGAGCGAGGATGATGTACGATTTTCCCTTAATTCGTGAGACATTTAGTGATATTCGTGTTACGTGTGTATCAAGCCTAGCAGCTAAGTAAGAGACATTGATGCGCGTCTACCGTCGAGCGAAATTATCGTTCGTCGTCGTCGTTTCTTCATCTCGATTCACGGATTCTGCGTGACGAGAGAATTTTCTATGCGGCCGCGACGGCCACCGTGTGCGACGCCGTCGCGTCCCGCGCGAAAGATAATTTCAACTCGCGAGTGGACTGCGGATTGTGAGAAATCGCAAGTCCTAGGTGTGTTAGGTACGCGGAAGCTCTGAGAGAAGTTCGTGCACAGGCGTTAATTTACATCATGCGTAGAGCGCTAATGCAGCAGTCCTTTGTCTGCATTTGGGAAGTCGGTATACGACTGTATCCGAAAACGACAGTATCCGGCATGGTCACCGTAGGAATAGACAGATGTTCGATTTGTGAATCGCCCTCGTGATACCGATGGCGTTCCCGTGTGTCGTGGGTTCGATATATATGTAGACGGACGAGCGCCATTCTGGTGGTGTGTATGACCGATCGCTCGTCTCAAGCAATGTTTCACACTCTCCAGAATTGGTTGCCTCCAATTTTCATCTGGATATATATATATATATATACATATATATTTATGATGAATACCGGGCTCCACACTGGAGAAAGCTCGTGGAGAACACATAGTCGGTGACATGAAATGATATATACCACAATTATACGAAAACTCCCGACGAGAGAAATCTTTACCTGGGAGTATGCTACAATTAGACGTACTCTGCTCGGTACTTGAGTCTAAGCACACAGGCCGGCGATTCGTGACGTCGCATATTACGTTCTCTGGACAGGGGTTAGCGGTTTTACAAGGATTGCGACACAGACGATCGACGCAGGTCTCGCATTCGGTGCAGTCGCTATCTACATCGCAGACCATGTCTGTTTTATTCCGGGTGACCTGTACAGGAACGGTGGATTGTTCTGTGGAATATTGTTCCGTCATATATTGTTCTGTTGCGGTATATTCCGTCGAAGGTTCGGTCGTCGTATATCGCTCTGTCGTGGTTTGTTCGGGTGTGACGAGCTCTTCCATTACGGTAGAATGCTCTTCAGTGGAATATCCCGCTGTACTGTGTTGTATCGTAGTAAGGGACGATTGCGTAGATGTGACGCGCTCTTCTGTGGTAGAGTACTCTTCCATGGGCTCTTGCGATGTTATGAACTGTTCTGTTGTAGAATATTCTTCCGTAGGATATTTCGGAGTGCTATATTGTTCCGTGGTCGAGGTATGTTCCGTAGATTGTTCGAATGTAGTGTATCGTTCTGTGGGCTGCTCTGATGTTCTAAGTTCTTCCGTAGTGGAATACTCAGATGTGCTTTGATATTCTGTAGTAGACATTCGTTCGCTAACCTGCTCAGTCGTGGTGTATATTTCTGTAGGCTGTTGCGATGTACCGAATCGTTCTGTTGTAAGATATTCTTCTGTGGAGTATTGAGGAGTACTGTATTGTTGTGTAGTCGAGATCTTTTCTATAGGCTGTTCAGGCGTTGTGTATTGTTCTGTCGTGGAACTCTGTTCTGTTGTGGAGTATTCTTCTGTGGGATATTCAGATGTGCTGTAAAATTCTGTAGTAGGGATTTTTTCTGTGGGTTGTTCGGATGTAGTGTATTGTCTCGTGGTACTGATTTCTTCTGTAGTCAAGATCTCTTTTGTAGGTTGTTTAGTTGTTGTGTATTTTTCTGTCATAGAACTTTGTTTCGTTGTGGAATATTCTTCTGTGGGATATTCAGATGTGCTGTAAAATTCTGTAGTAGGGATTTTTTCTGTGGGTTGTTCGGATGTAGTGTATTGTCTCGTGGTACTGATTTCTTCTGTAGTCAAGATCTCTTTTGTAGGTTGTTCAGTTGTTGTGTATTGTTCTGTCGTGGAACTTTGTTTCGTTGTGGAATATTCTTCTGTAGGATATTCAGATGTGCTGTGAAGTTCTATAGTAGAGATTTTTTCTGTAGGTTGTTCGGATGTAGTATATTGCCTCGTAATACTGATTTCTTCTGTAGTCGAGATCTCTTCTGTAGGTTGTTCAGTTGTTGTGTATCGTTCTGTCGTGGAACGTTGTTTCGTTGTGGAATATTCAGATGTGCTGTAAAATTCTGTAGTAGGGATTTTTTCTGTGGGTTGTTCGGATGTAGTGTATTGTCTCGTGGTACTGATTTCTTCTGTAGTCAAGATCTCTTTTGTAGGTTGTTTAGTTGTTGTGTATTTTTCTGTCATAGAACTTTGTTTCGTTGTGGAATATTCTTCTGTGGGATATTCAGACGTGCTGTAAAATTCTGTAGTAGGGATTTTTTCTGTGGGTTGTTCGGATGTAGTGTATTGTCTCGTAATACTGATTTCTTCTGTAGTCGAGATCTCTTTTGTAAGTTGTTCAGTTGTTGTGTATCGTTCTGTCGTGGAACTTTGTTTCGTTGTGGAATATTCTTCTGTGGGATATTCAGATGTGCTGTGAAATTCTGTAGTAGAGATTTTTTCTGTAGGTTGTTTGGATGTAGTATATTGCCTCGTGGTACTGATTTCTTCTGTAGTCGAGATCTTTTCTGTAGGTTGTTCAGTTGTGTATCGTTCTGTCGTGGAATATTCTTCTGTGGGATATTCAGATGTGCCATGAAGTTCCGTAGTAGAGATTTTCTCTGTGAATTGTTCGGATGTAGTATATTGCCTCGTGGTACTGATTTCTTCTGTAGTCGAGATCTTTTCTGTAGGTTGTTCAGTTGTTGTGTATCGTTCTGTCGTGGAACTTTGTTTCGTTGTGGAATATTCTTCTGTGGGATATTCAGATGTGCTGTAAAGTTCCGTAGTCGAGATTTTCTCTGTGGATTGTTCGGATGTAGCATATTGCCTTGCGGTAGTGTATCGTTCTGTAGGCTGTTCCGTCGTACCGATCTGTTCTGTTTCTGTAGAGTGTCCTTCTGTTGTAGAGTGAAGTGTGGTGTACTGTTCGGTAGTAGAGGATTCTGTGATGGATATACCAGTGACTTCGCGTGAGGTACTGGCGTTATCGGTGACCGACTCGTTTGTCGTAAGTGCAGGTGGTTCGGAGGTAATTAGACGCGGGGTGGTGTCTTTTATGTACGACTGAGTTGTACGTGGCAGTGTAGTCTCGGCAGTGCTCGATTCTTGGGTAATCTCTTTGGCAGTGTCGTATTCGATATATATCGTAGACGTTTCGGTAGGTTCTAAAGTACTCGGCGGTGACGCCGTATGAGTCTCCTGCGTGAAAAGTGTCGAGGTAGTCGCGGTTTCAGTGATAATCTCCATACGTGGCTCAGTGACCTTTTCTAAAGGCTTTACCGTTAATTCTCTAGATTCTGTAGTAGTGAAATATTGTGATGTAGTCGTCGCTGCCGTCGTGATCTCTTCAACACTTACGGCAGGAACTTCCGTAGTAGGAACTATGGTTGCGTTCTCAGGAATTTCCGCAACTTCGCTTACACCCGTCGACGTAGGAACTGTCGTCGTTCCGGCACCTTCGCGAGAAACCGTGGTTTCGACGATGTTCTCAGTGGTAATCTCAATAGGTTTGAAAGTAACCGGGGAAGTGACGGTGGCCGTGACCGAAGCAGTAGCTGTTTCGGGTATTTCGGTGGTCGTGGCGAATTCTAATTCGTTCTCCGTTGTCGCAATTGCGGTAGAAGAAGTCACATTTTCCGTGACAGCTTCTTCCGTACTACTATACGAAGTTGGAACAATGGAAGCGGTCGAGAATTCGATTCCGGATGTGATCGTAAACGTTGTATATTCCGTCGAAGTACTCTCGACGAAGCCGGTACTTTCGAATGCCGGAGTGGTAACGTTTTCCAATTCAACGTTCGTCGTTAAAGTCGACGTATCACTTGGAACGCCGAGTTCGGTCGTACTCGATATCGAAAACATGGTCGTTGTACTGCCCGGAGGCTCGGTAGTGATCTCTATCGACGCGGTTGTCGTGTCCGATTTGCGGGTGGTCTCGACAGTGACATTGTCCAACAAGGTTTCAGTGACTTCAATCAGGGGAACTGTACTCTCCTCTGTGTATGTAACGGTTGACATTTCTGTAGTGGGAATAGTAGTCGAGGTGGATGTCAAAATACCGACGGTTGCTGAGGTCTGTAACGTACTGGTACCGATAGTCTCGAAAGTGTGATCTGAATCAGTAGGGCGCAACGTCGTCGTGCCGTTAGTTAAGCAACTTTCGTCATTAGGATCGCAATCGCAAATAGGCCTGTGCGCTTCGACTCGACATTGAACTGTCAGCTGACACCCGTCGATACAAGGATCAACGCAGGAGCTATCGACACAGGCTTCTGCGTCGCTGCAGTCATCATCGGACTCGCAAGCCGGCTTGGGCATGGGGCGAAGAACTGCTGCGGATACAACGTAAACATAATAACTGTTAAAGTGTCAAAACTGAAATCAGGAAGCGACCCTGATTAGGCTATGCTACAGATAATACAGTTTATATCAATTACTACCAAATTAATAGTAAGCATGCTTGCGTAATAGGTAAGCTGATTATAAGAAACATTATTAGAGGTCTTTACAGAGACAGATGTAACGGAAGAATCCTTCAGTAGTGAGGAGACTGGCAGAGTAGAGCGGGAATTTTTTTAGGGCGTGGGAGAGATTTGTATATCTGTAACTTGGAACCTGAAATACGCGTTCAGACAACAGAACAGGAATATATATATATATATATATATGCATCTAATCGCGGCTGCCGTATCAAAGAAGTTTCCCGATCAATCGTTAGCGTAGAGAATAGCGGCTCGTGTGAGAAAGAGCGACAAATTCACGAAAAGACTCGTGTGCACGATCGACAAAGACTCGATGGATATATTCTGCTGTCTGGACGATCGGAAACCTGAAAATAGCAATCGTATGTCTCGTGTAAGGCCAGGCAAATGTAAAGACGTGGTAACGGCTATGAGAAATGACAAGACTCAGATGGTGTTCTGAGAAATGGTGTTTACCTTTCATGCATCCGTATTTAGTATCTGGCACAAAGCCGGGGGGACAGAACTTGCAGATAGGCTTGTGCTCCTCCACGTAACAGGGGGCATCAGCCGGACAGGTAGAGTTTCTGCATGGGTCCACGCAGCGATAGTTGCGGCACGCCAAGTCTGGAGAGCAGCCACTGTCTCGCAGGCAAATGGAGAGGGAAGGATTGCAGTTTTTGGTGCAAATGCACACGGGACGGTGGTCCAGGACATCGCAGGTCTTATCGGCCGGGCACGGTCTTTTGTTTCGTACGTTACAGGGATTCTGACATTTGCCGTTGACGCACGCTGCGTTCGAGGGACAATCGAAGTCCCTCGTGCAGGTGAGCGTGTCGGGAGCGCAGGTCAACTCCCCGACCTCGTTCACCACGAAGCCGTATTTGCAAACGCACATAGGCTTGTGACTCCGCACCTGACACCTCTTGTTGACCTCGCAGTTATACCGAGAACTCAAACACGGGTCGCGGCACTCGCCTGTCTGAGAGTGGCAGGAGAGACTCTCCGGACAGTCGTGGTCGGAGGAACAACCGATGCTCGGCGTAGGTTGGGGATTGAGCGTGTCGCATTTGGAATCTGGATGGCAGGCCGTGTGGGGCATACCGATATAGCACTGCGGGCACGAGCAACGCGGCTTGTGCAGAACCACTCGGCACAGAGCATTGATCCCACAGGCACCGCGTAGCGCGCACGGGTCCAGACATTGTAGATTTATGCAGGCTTTTTCATTGGGGCACTCTAAGTCGCTGGTGCATTCGCGCTCTATCGGTCGCGATAGTAGTGGTGTTCAACGGTGTAGAGTCGGTGGGTCGTGGTTGGGTGGGACAGGAAAAAAAAAGAAAAAAGCATTTATAAGAACTGTGAAAAGAAACTTTCTCACAAATAACATAAACCACATGCTTTGTATTTATGATGAAAGTAGGGTAGGCTCTGTGAAGAAGTATAGAGAACGACTTTACACTTTTTCTCAAACGTATCAGATATCTTCTCAGAGAAATAACAACGGCAAGCAGCGATATTTACAACACAAGCCCCCACAGATTTCAGAAATAAGGAGGAAATAATAAACCCGTGAATATCAGCAAATATCAAGCATGGGTATATGAGAATGTCCCTTTCGCAGTTCCCAATCTGTATTAATCCTAAGTTACGAGATGGTGTCGACTGTAAATGTGTACCTCCTTGTATTCAAGTGGCACTATTTGGCAACGAGTGTCTCTTTGCTATTCAATTATACTTCCTTCTTAGACAGATTGGATACTGAAATAAACATTCTACATATGAAGTTATGTGTGAGATATGTGTGACACGTGTTCTCTCTCTCTCTCTCTCTCTCTCTCTCTCTCTCTCCCTCTCTCTCGTCAAATTTATGTACAGTATGCCTATATCGTATATATGTACAGGTAATATGTTGACTTTGCTGTGGGTAAATATGTAAAAATCCAGTGTCGTGGCGATATATACTGCTCCAATCACATCTGTCTCTCGATGTTAACGATTTCACTCGATTAAACAATACATCTATGTATTATTCAAATCCTACTAGACGATACATGGTTATTCTACGGACCATGTTCCTGTGATTGTCAGTATTGCTCGCTAGTCACAAATGCTGTACATAAAATTAATCAACCTGCTCGGTTAAAAAGTTAGTAGGCTCTATTTTCCTACCTGTCGTGCACTCGATATCCGGCGAGCCGCTGGTACCTGGCGGACATCGGCAGACGAATATAGCTCCGTCCCTAATACACTCGGCATTCTGTCCGCAGCCGTTAATCCGACAGTCACCCAAATCCCTATCTGAGCTACCTGTACCGACAGTTTATTAATAATGACGATAACGGTTGGAAAAATAAGCGGCAAACGTTAATCTTAACATTTCGTCACAATTCTAAATAGATCTTTAACAGACCTTCTTTAAGCAATCTTATGTGAAATCTTGAGAAATTAAATTAAATTCATTTAACATCTCGTTTCATCAGCTTTAACAAAAGATGCGAGATTCTTGCGATTTCTCTCGCGAGCAACCAGCATTTGCCGCAACATTTTTCTCGTTCGCCTTATACCTCAGGCTAGATTCTTCGATACGTAGGAGCAATACGTACATGCGTGCATTGGATCGCCCGATGGGTTGCTCGGTGGGCAATAACATTGCGGCTGATTCTTGTAAATTCGGCAGGCTGCGTTGACACCGCAACGCGTGTCCTTGCAGAGATCGCCGTCGCAGAGGCACGCCTGATGCGGATCGCCGTGGCATCCCGGATCACAGGTGCATTCGAAACCGCTCACAGTTTCTCGGCATTTGGCGTTGATACCGCAAGGTCTTCGTAAACATTCGTCTCCACCTGAAAACGATTAAAACGCGCACTTATTAATCATCGCGTTGATAAATACACCGATCGCGATTAGGGGATCGCATTTTCAAGTGTTCTCATCGTTTCTAATAATAATATCCTGAATATTCCTCTCGGTATTTAATTTTGATTGTTTCGACAATTTCGAGTATTTTAATTTGCAATTCTAAATTAATCCTAGGCGTTTGAATTAAATTAATTAAATTAATTCTGACTTAAATCTAGGCGTTTGAAGGCAAGAACAGGAATCGTCTAGTCTAGTTTCCGTCTAGTTTCCGCGGCCGAACACCACAAACGTACCTTTCTTGCAGTTGATCTTTGGATTGCCGACGTGTCCCGGTGGGCAAGAGCACTGTGCCTTCCTGTTGATCACCCGGCACTGCGCGTTGAAGCCGCAGACGCTGTGCTGCAAGCACGGATTCGTGCAGACCCCGTATTCGCTGCAACGTTTGTTCGGTTCGCAATCGTCGTCGTGATGGCACTCGAGCTGGTAGCACTCCTGGCTCGGCTCGCCCTGGTAGCCCTCCGGACACAGGCAAACCGCGCGATGATTCGAGACGCGGCAGAGTGCGTTTATTCCGCAGGGTGATCCGTGGGCGGAACATGGGTCCACGCATTGGCCGTTCGCGCACGACAACGATGCCGGGCAATCGGAGTGCGTGCGACAGCCGATCAGACATATGCCTCCGTCGCACACGTAGCCCTGAAGAAATCCGAACGTACGAAAAAGTGTATTAATTCATTACTCGTGACACACCAATCGATCGATTATTAGTAAATTATTTCAGATAACCGATCAGTTAATTAATTATGACACCATATTGACACTCGCGCACGTGAACGATTTAATTTATTGAGTTGATTTCGATTGTTAACGTCGATATCGATCACATTTTTTTAACTCACCTTGGGACAGGCGTTGTTGACGTCGCACTTGATGCGGCACTTTCCGTTGTGACAGACCTCCCCGCACGAGCAGTGATCCTGATGGTGGCAGCCGGTGGTGCAGAATCCGATTTCGTCGCACTCACACGAGCCGTCGCAAGGGATCATGGTCTTCGCGCAATTAATCAACGCGTTGCCGTAATAATTGGCTGGACAGCTGCATTGAGCCACGTGATTGACCACCCGACATCCGGCACAGTCGCCGCATGCCTTGCCACCTTCGCATGGACCTGGAGGTAACGATGCGCATCGTCAATTAATTCCAAGTTGTGCAAACGCTGCTGACACGTTGTTTTTGCACGGTGAAATTTACAAAGGAAGAGAGAGAGAGAGAGAGAGAGAGAGAGAGAAAAATTGATTAAATAAAACTCAAAAATTAAGAGATATATATTGTGCTTTTTCTCTTGCCTGGGATTGAAAATTCAGCGTTACAGTTTAATAGTCGGACTTTTCCACGTGCTAATTATTTTTTATGTTTATTCGATTGTATACTTACTTCTGCATTGATTGTTGATGCAGGACTCGTCGCTTGGACACGTGTTATCGCTACGACATCCAATGTCGCACATGCGACTGTGACATATCTGGTTGGCAACGCAATGGTCGTCACTGTTGCATATTGCCTTACAAATACCGCCGTCGCACCGCTCGTCGCTCAAACAATTCGCGTCACTGAAAAAGAGTAATTATTTTTAATGTGATTCAGACATCGTAAAACACCGTGATAACGTCGCAATGAATTCACGCTGGGGCGTTCTCACCTTCTGCAGGTGGAATAACATGATCTGCCGTAACACGTTTGTCCGGGCAAGCATTCCAGTTCCGATGAACAAGGAAGGAACGCCTGCTTGCATCCAATTTGCGAATCTCCGACCAAAGGCAGCGGACACGAACATACCTTCTGGTGATTGATGGTCGTGCACTTGGCATTTACGCCACAAGCGCCAGGCAATAGACACGGATCTATGAAAATGAAAGCAACAAATATATTTATACATAATATCCGTATAAAAAATTAATCGAACACAGGGAAATCGAGCGTAAATTTGCCGTTTCTCCGATGTCTCCCTTTCAAAAAAGTCCAAACAGCAAAGACTTCTAAAAAAAAGTCTAAAAACAACAGGATGCTTCTTTTTATAAAAGCTCTTGTTGCAATAAAGATTTTTTATATTATAAATTTTATTATATCAAAGATTTTATATATTATTTTAAAAAATAAAAAATAAATCACAAATATAATAAAGAAACCGAGGGTAAATTTGCCGTTTGCATTTCTCCGACGTCTCCCTATAAAAAACCCAAACAGCAAAAACTTCCGAAAGAAATCTAAAAATAGTAAGTAAATTGTCTTTTCGATAAGATCTCTTATTATATTGAAGATTTTATTATATTATCAATTTTACTATATTAAAGATCATATATTTTGATGATCTAAAATTTCGAAGACTTCTTTCAGAAGTTTGCACTGTCTGAGAAGGAAGTTCTCACGCTGAGAGATATCGGTGCTTACCAGTGCATTGATTGTTGACACACGCGTAATTATCCTGGCACTCGATATCCGCGCGACAACCGGCGACGCACACCAGACCCTCGCAGATCTCGCCGCTTCTGCAATCCTCGTCCCGCCTGCAGAGCGACTTGCAGATGCCAGTGCTGTCGCATCTCTCGTTGCTCAAGCAGTTCGCGTTCGTCGAGCAGACGGCCGTGCAGACGCCGGCGATGCAAGCCGTGCCTATGGCGCAGTCCCGATTAGCCTGGCAGATCGGGCCAGGTGACCTGAGACACGCGACCTTGGCCGTGGGGTTCGGGATGAAGCCGACGGGGCAGGAGCACGTCGCTCGTTGATTGAAGACGGTGCACTTGGCGTTCGGTCCGCACGGCGTGGCCTCGCACGGGTTCACGCACTTGTTGCCCAGGCATGCCTCGTTCGCGTTGCAATCCTCGTCGGCGCGACAGCCGAACGAGCACATGTTGTGCAGGCAAATGTGGCCCAGGAAACAGTCGTTGTCCAAACGGCAAGTCAGCAAACAATTGCCGCTGATGCACTTCTCGTTCAGCGCGCACTCGTTGTCGACGGTGCAGATCGGCAGGCAGACGTTCTCGCGACAGGTGTTGCCTGCGCTGCAGTCTTTGCTTCCCAGACAGGACACCGGTACTGCGAGTAAAGATGGTTTCATCAACATACGCCCTCGCATATCGAGCGATGACAGTGTCCGCGTGGAAGGAGAATTAGTACCAATCCGGGACTCATGTTCTCATATATAAGCGGGAATATATAATCTTATGTGACGATAATATTTCACTCGCACGAACCAATTCGCTATAGTTCCATTAAAAATATATTCTTATTATTCAAGAATTATTTACATCGCTTGAAAGGGAAAAATATTGAATGGAAAGAACAATATCTTCGACAATTTTTGATCTGGAAATATCGTCCTTTCTATTCAATATTTTTTTCCTCTCAATTCATGAGAATTACTCTTGAGTAGCAAGAATTTGATATTTTTCATAGAATTTCTCTGTGTAAGAAATTTTATCTTCATACAAGATTATATATTCTTGCTTATACATGAGAATATGAGTTTTGAGTTGACACTAATTCCTTTTCCCGGGTAAATAATAATAAAAGTCAATCGCATACTCACGTCTTACGCATTCCACTTCGGAGTTACCGGTGAAGCCCGGTGGGCAGCTGCATTGCTTGATGTGACTTCGCACTTTGCACTCGGCGTTTATGCCGCAGGACGCCCGCACGTCGCATGGGTCCAGGCATTGCCCGTTCAAGCAGACGTCGGATAAGTTGCACTCCTCGTCCGACTGACAGGATGCTGGAACAATATTTACATATACATTATTAAGTATAAAAATATCTAAATATTACTTGCGTTAATTGTAACAAAGGCCACGTCATTTTTCATATTCGTCTAAGCTGTTTTAGATTACTTACAGATTTTCCGTTCAACGATCGTCAAAAGAGTTACGAAGTTTCTCTCTCAACGATCGATCAAAATTATTATTTTATCGCACGAAGCGATCGTGATCGAATAAATCTACGACAATTCTCTACTCACGTCGACAAATGCCCTCGTAACAGTAGGTATTGACCGAGCAGTCGACGTGCGACGAGCACACCACCGGTTTCGGTCTGCATCCTATGCTCAGATTACCAGGATCGCCCTCGTAATCGGCGCGGCATTGGCAGTTCGCGACGTGATTGCTCGCGACGCAGTCCGCGTTTGGACCGCACCTGATGCGCGCACAAGCATCTGAAACGAGAAAGTGAATGATGATATAAACACCTGATACGTAAGAGTGAGCATCGGAAATGCCTCATGTAAGTATATTAAATTTTGCAATTTCGCGTAAATATATTAATATCCCTCGTGGAATATAAGTGAACAAACTGGATCGATGGATTCAGTACACATACCGAAACATTTCGGTACGTTGTTAATGTTGACACACTTGGCAGTCAGAGGACAGTCGGTATCGTGAAGGCACTCCACCGGCGGTTGGCAGCCGCTGTTGTAAGCATCCCCGACGGTGCCGGGTTGGCAGTGACACCTGAAGTATCCGCGCGAGTTTTCGCACAACGCGCCGGGCGCACAAGGTGCATTCGCACAATAGTCGATCAGTTCGCAGGCACGCGTCGGTTCTCCCGTGTAGCCGGGCTGGCACGTACAAACCTAAATCGCAAAGGGCACGCATCACCATGACGAAGACGAGCGCGCGAGGACGTGAAAATTGTACAACGACGACGAAAAAGATAATTACTTGAACGTGTTTCTCCGTTGTGCAAATAGCGTTCGTGCCGCAGGGATTGTGCGCCAGGCAAGCGATTCTACATCTGTGTAGGTCGCAGATCTTCTCCTGAGTACAGTCGTCGTTAGCCTCACATTCGACCGGTTGGCAGCCGAACTTGTCGTCTTTCGCATTACCGAAGAAGCCGGACTTGCAGGAACACGTGGCGAGGTGATTTTCAGCCTTGCACTCGCCGTTACGGCCGCAGAGTATTAAGTCGCACGCCTTGCGACACTCCGCCTGATTGATTGATGAGAAAACACGAGAACATTAATGCCCGGCAATGACGATGTAACATGTGACATACTTGTTAGCTATAATTTCCTACTCATCAATATGACTGTTATATAATGCATGTGTTATACATCAGTTACATCAGTTGTTTAATAGGAAATTACAACTAACGGATATGTTACGTGTTACATTGTGTTTGCTGTGTCGCGTGCCGATCGACTCTGAGATCGATAAAAAGAAGCATGTCCATTTGAAAATAAATCTAAATATTAGAGATATTATTGTAAGTATTAAAAAAATAATATTATAATCACATTAAAACGTCACGCGTATTAAAAGAGCTAAGAGCTTACCTGTCCGATATTATTCTTAACGCACTTTTCATCGTATGAGCAATCATTGTCTGTTATACAGCGTAATTCTTGAACACATATGTTATTATGGCAGTATTGATATTCTGGGCAGCTTGAGTTACTTCGGCAGGTAGGTTGGCAGAGACCGTTGATGCAGAGTTGATCGCCGATGCAGTCTCTCGTACTTCCACAGAGCGCTGCGAAGCACAACAGCAAGATGTAATCGCACAATTCGTAATCGTACGGAAGAGGGCAATCTTAATCGTTTATTTCGCTTACCTGTGCATATACCTCCGTTACACGCTGACCCGGTCGCACACTGCGAGTCACTCTTGCAATATTGAACAGGAGTACATCCGAGATTCGGGTCACCTGTACCGCCAGGCTGACAGGTGCACACAGCGCTATGATTGAGCGACGAACAATCGGCTCCGTGTCCGCAAACGTTCGAAAGCGAGCAGGGGTCGACGCATTTATGATCGAAGCATGCGTCCGATTGGCTGCAGTCGCTATGATAATTGCATTCCAGATGGATACATTCGGTCTAAAAATGGAAAATTCAGGTAAAGGTGAGCTAAATAAAATCATCTGAAATAGAATGGTATAAGAATGTGCGGAAGCAATTAGGGAATTTTATGATGTAAAGTTCGAATATAATGTGTTCGTTTATTTGAACCAAACTAAAACACCAACGAACATCAAAGATCTCCCTTTTTTAATTAATTTACGTTAAAAAATATAAATACATTTATATTAAATATTTTAATATAAAGTATTATGAACAGCATATTGGTACGATTATTGTCGGTTATTTTGAGTTGTAACATACGGATTATTATAATTGCACAAAATCTCGATTTTTGAGTATAAATTCGATACTCACTGCTGGATTTCCTGTGGTCTGTCCGGGACATCTACAGACCGGAACGTGGTCGCGAGCAAGGCACTCCGCGTTTCTGCCGCAAATGCCCGATGTATCGCACGGATTAGTGCATTTGTTGTCAATGCAGGCAGCCGAATTCGGGCAGTCTGAATCCGTAAAGCAATCGCCGGGCTGCTTACAGCCGGCCTTGAACGGATCCCCCACTAGACCATGCGGGCAAGTGCAGGCGAACGATCCCTCCGTATTGTGGCATCTGTATATTTTTATAGTATTTCGTTACAAACTCACAAAAATCATCGATAAGTTTCGTTATTAACCCCGAATTACTAATTACACTCACACGGCTGAAGAATGGCAAGGGTCCTGCAAGCACTCGTTCACATCACCGCAGATGTCGCCGACGAGAATGAAGCCAGGATAACATTTGCACACGCTGATATGCTCGACAGCCACGCAGTTGCCATATCCGCAGTTCACTTGATTGCAAGGACCTGCCGAGCGGAAGATTAAAGATTCAGCAAATGTTGCACAACGTTTTCGAACATATCATTAACATATGATTAAGCGTTTCGCTGAATAATAACGCGATAACTTACTGCTGCACTTATTGGTTTCCTGATTGCAGTATTTGTCCGTCGGACAGTCGCTGTTGGAAAGGCACTCCACTTTGAAGCAACCCGAAGCATCGCCGATGTAACCAGGTTGGCACTGGCAACCGGCCACGTGATCCAAGACCGAGCAAATCGTGTTCAATCCGCAATCAACCGAGGAGCACGGATCCGAACAGTTGTGATGAATGCAGGCCTGCGAGTCCGGACAGTCCGTGTGCGCGGTGCATTGATGCGGAAGCACGCAGCCCGTTCCCACGGGATCGCCCGCAGTGCCCAGGGGACATGTGCATCGATAAGATCCGTGAAGATTAATACAATCCGCGCTCGGGTGGCAGGGTTGATCTTCACATTCGTTGATATCCAGGCAGTGCTCCGGACCAGCGATAAATCCGTGGCTACATCTGAAGACAGATTGAAAAAATTGCAATTCACGCGCGCGCATAGTATACATCTGTCTGAAAATCAATTTTGAAAATTACGAAATTACGCACAAACTCGTCGTTTCCTTTTTTCTCATCGAATAAGCAGAATAATACAAGTAACGCGAAATTGAATAGCGCGGATGAAGAGATGACGGGACTGAAAAGAGAAAATCGTACCTGCATTTGTTGTTAATGCAGACTTCGTCGCGTTTGCAGCCGACGTCGGAGGTACAACCCGCTTCGCACGTTCCATCGATGCACAGCTCGCCGGGCAGGCAGTTGCTGTCGCTGTAACAGATCTTCACGCAGATGCCGTTTTTGCAACGCTCGCCTTGCGCGCAGTTGTTCTGTTCCGAACATTGGCATTGGCACAGTCCGGAGACGCACAGGTGTTGGCTGGGACAGTCTTGCGGAGTTTCACACGAGCTCGGAATTCGCACGCAACCTTGCTCCGGAGTAGGATTACCGTGGAAGCCGAGAGGACAAGTGCAGGTGATCGCGTGATTTGCACAACTGCAAATCGCATTCGGTCCACAGACGTCCTTCCTGCTGCAGGGATCTGTGAAGACACGAGATTTGTCTCGTAATACTTAATTTACTTCTTACTCACCCCGCGTAGAAAAACGGTGAAATAAATATTACGTATCTTGTCTCATTAATTTGTCAGTAAAGAATATATAATTTCTTAGTCTCACTCTCTCTCTTATACGGTATATAATAGTATTTAATTTACGCACACCATCAAGTTTCTACAAGGGATAAAATAAGTTGACACAACAAGATACGTGGTTGATTTAATGAAACGCCGATGCCACGGAGTGCCACAAATATCTACGTTTGATTCAACTGTATTTATCATCGGTTTCAATCAAATTTATTGTGTTGAAAGAACAATATATACCGTCTTCTGTTTCGGACCGCCGAATATCTATATCGAGTTAATCTGAAAATCAAAGTTACACAAGATAATTGGCGACGAACCTTGACATTTGCTGTTGATGCACGATTCGATAGGGGGACAATTTTTGTTGCTGCGGCAACCAAGGATACATCCTCCGCTCACACACGCCTGGTCGAATTGACACTGAGAATGCGTGATACAGGATATCATGCACTTGCTGTTAATACACTTCTCTCCGTCCGAGCAGTCGGCGACTGACCGGCACACAGCTGAAAAAGAAAGATACTCTTTGTTCAGTAACTGAAAATTTCTCAATATAACGAGACAAGAATGAAAGTTGCTTCCTCTGTTTCATCGTATTCTAACATTATAAAAATATTTACACATGGACCAAAAATCGTTACAATCAATAATAAATGAAACCAATCAGTAAAAAAATCACTAAAAATTAGAGAAAAATTATTAAAAAATTAATCAATAAAAAGAATCATCAGAACATAAATTTTTGCGTCTTGCCGGTTATTGCTTGAGCGAGCCCGTATTAATAACATGTTGGGAGTATCGGCCAATTCTGGGAAGACCTAACATGCTATCTTTGCAACAAAGAAAAGAATGATTTCTGATTTTCTTCTCATACTTAATCTCTTCAACCGTAATATTGATTGTTCACATATATTAAAATCCACACAACTCAATATTGTATATCCACCTTATTCGTGATCTCACTTCTACCTAATGTTCTTTCATAGTCAAATTCTTTCAAATTTTTACATAACTTCCTTGTTTTGTATTGTCTTCATCAGCATAAAGAAAATATCTAAATATCTCTTTTGTTTGTAATGACATGAAAAATGTGTTTAGGACGCAATTTGAATGGTTTCGAAGGAGGAACCGTGGAAGGGAAATTTTTCTCCGATTTTAAGTCTCCATATTTATATATTTAAGATATTTAAGTGTTCCCCTTATCTTGTATACCTAATTATGTATGCTAAAGGATATTCCTATGAATAAAGATTATTATTATTATTATTATTACCTCTGCATTGTCCATCGAGGCACACGCTGTCCTCGCACTCGGCGTCCAGCGTGCAGTAATTCGTCGCCCTCACGCAGCCGTGCTCCGCGCCCTTCGACGACGGCACGAACCTGTGGATGCACCTGCAACTCGGCTGGCCGTTGACGATCTCGCAGAGCGCGTTGAGCCCGCATGCGTCCTCGCAGGGATTCACACAGCGGTGTTCATGGCAGACCGAGTGCACCGGGCAGTCCTTCGGCCCGGTGCAGTAGCCCTCCGGTTGACAGCCGTTCACGTAGGGATCGCCCACGTGATTCGGCGGGCATTTGCAGACAGGGTTGTTGGTCGGACCGACGACGCAGAGCGCGGTCGGATGGCAGGAGTCCGAACGGCAGGCCTCCACGGCGACGCACTCCACGTCGGGCACTGGGTTCGGTCTCAAGCCCGGTGGACACTGGCAGATCGCCCGGTGGTCGTCCGCGATGCAGACCGCGTTAACGCCGCAGGCGTTCTCGTCGCAGGCGTCGTAACAGGTGTGCGTCAGTCGGTTGCAGAGCTGGGCCGGCGGGCAGTCGATGTTGTAGACGCAGGGCACCGCGCGGCAGCCGGACGCCACGTCGTTCGGGTCGCCGGCGTAGAGCCCGGGCGGGCACTCGCAGTTCGCTACGTGGTTGTTGACGACGCAGAGAGCGTTAGGGCCGCAGGAGACGAAGTCGCAGACCTGCTGGCAGGCGAGCGGGCCGTCCGAGGTGCCGCGGCACGTCTGGTCCTCCGGACACTCGCTGTCGGTTGAGCAGCGGTTCTCGCGCGGACTGTGACAGCCGCGACGGTCGTCCGGATTGCCGGTGTAACCCGGCAGACATTCGCACCGGCCACGGTGGTTCTCCGCTACGCAGCGCGAGTTCACCGTGCAGGTGAAGCCGCTGCAGAGCGGCAGGCACTTGAGCACGCCGAGGGCGTCCGGTCGGCAACCCTCGCTGGAGCGGCAGTCATCGTCACTGATGCAGTCGGGCACGGATGGTTTCTCGCAGGACGACTGCACCGGGTTCCATTCGTAGCCGTCTTGGCACTTGCAGGTCGCGTGACCCGGCGAGCCGACGTCGGGCTCGCACTTCTGATAAGCGCCGCACACCACTTTGCCGCAGGGGTTTACACAGTCGCGCAAACCGCCGTCCAGCGCGATGCAGAAGAAGCCGGCTTGGCAGTCTGAGTCGTGGGCGCAGCTGGGGATCACCGACTTGGACGGTTGGCAACCCTCCAGCAAGTTGCTCGGATTACCCTGGTAGCCGTCGACACACAGGCAAGAGGACACGTGGTGCTGCGTGACGCACAGCGCGTTGGGCCCGCACTGCAGCTTGCCGCAGGCGTCCACGCACTTGCGAACGCCCTTGCCGACCTGGAAGCAGATCTCCTGCGGCTCGCACTCGAGGTCGTTGGAGCAGCGGCCGTGCAAGTGGCAGCCTTTGCGCTGATCGTTGGGGTTGCCGCTGTAGCCCGGCGGGCACACGCACGCTCCGTCCTGGCAGACGGATCTGGGGCCGCACTTGATGTCGCTGCACTGGTTCACGCACTTGTGATTCACGCAGGTGTAGTCGAACGGACAGGGCACGGCCTCGCTGCAGACGCAGCTCGACGGCTCGGCGCAAGGGACTACCTGCACTTGCTGGCAGCCGACGAAGGGATTGCCGAAGAAGCTGTCCTTGCAGTGGCAGTCGTAGCTGCCGATCGTGTTGATGCACACCGCGTTGCTGCCGCACGCGTCCCCGTTGCACTCGTTGATGTCTGGCAAAAGGGAGACACGTTAGTTGAAATTGCGACCTGAGACGAGATTCTATGATATTTCAGGTTTTATGTTGGTTGAAAGAAAGTAACGTTTCGTTGAAGAAGAAGAATTTGCCGCGAAATTGATGGCGAGAATTGGCGACGACGAGTGAGTAAGATTAACCGTGCTAACCGAAACATTGGATGTACGGATTGCCAGCGAAGCCGGGTGGACAGAGGCACTCGACAGCATTGGGGCCTGCGTTGCAGTGCGCGTCTCTTCCGCACAATCCTTTAGAGCAGTCAGATTTCTGCTGGATGCCGCAACCGTGATAAGGATTTCCACTGGTGCCCGGGTTGCAGATACACTTCGATTCCTGGAGACCGTACTCGCAGTGCGCGTTCTTGCCGCAAGCTGGATCGCAGCGTGGTGGCTGAATGGCTGTGGAGACAATCGTTTTTATAATAAAGAGAAATAATGCGCGTCTACCCCTCTCCATGCTTTCTTACCCTTTAACCTATTCTGTCATATCACTTTTAAACTCTTAAATATTAACAAAAAAGAACGATAAAAAGGAACGGCATAAACCGCTCTGTTTCTCCTAGTTATTAAGCTCGTCGCACTTACGTGGCATACAAAGCAGATCTGGATTGCCGACGAAGTACGGATTGCACACGCATTTGTTCGTTAAAGGATCGCACATGGCTCCAATGCCACAAACCACCCCCTCACAGCGCCGCTTGCAACGCCCGCTGATGCACACGCTTGGTTCCGCGCATGGGATTTCAGGTGAGCACACGTCCGGAACGCATTGTCCACCGGGGAAAGGATTCCCCATGAAACCTTCGATGCATTTGCAAGTCGGTCCGTCGTAACTTACGATACACTGAGCCCCGGTGCCGCAAACGAAACCGTCACACTCTGTAAGAAAACAAAATTTTATGCAAAAAAAATAAAATTACATTTCTTCGTCAGATATCTACATGATAACCGGATAACCGGATAACAGGATAAAAAATAAAATATCTCGGAAAGTTTTCACATTTTTTTTATAATCTTAGTACTTTTATACACATAATGAGCGCGGGAATCGATTTATATTAAAAAAGAATTGATTCCATTGAAAAGAAAGCAAAAAATTATCTTCAGATTTTTTAAGCTGATCCGGCTGGAAAAAAAATGCGTTATAATATATATAATTTCTGTTCGATAATTTTTCTTCTTACTCTCACAGCTCCTAAGGTGTATTCAAGGTGATGATAGTTATTACGTCACCCTTGTTTCACAATACATTCAGAGCAGTTTTTTTTGCAAAAGAAAGGTCACTCTATCATCGGAAGATCATGCAATTATTCAGACATTGCTAAATTTACAAGGTACACGTAAGATCTTGCACTCACGTGAGACACATTCGTTGTTCTTGCCCTCCGTGAATCCTATCACACACCTGCACCAAGCGGCGTGCTTATCAGGCTCGCAGTATGCGTTCGGGCCGCATGGTATGTTGTCGCAAGGATTGACGCAACTTCCGTGAACGCACGCCAGGTAGTTTTCACAATCGTCGTTCGACGAGCATTCACTCTTGCCAGTCGCGACTCCTGTGCAGCCGGCGCCGTAAGGATCGCCGATCATGCCCTTTGGACACTCGCACACGTGATCACCTTTCGTGTTGATGCAATACGCACCGTGCCCGCAAGGGTTGTTCGCACATTCGTTCACGTCGATGCAACCGTGCTGTGGGTCGCCCTCGAAGCCAGCCTCGCACATGCATCGAGGCGGGTCGCTTGGCGTGCATCTCGCGTTGATGCCGCATGGGAAACGGTCGCAGGGATCTATGTGACAATAGAAATATATTATACAACGTGTGAGAGCTATTCTTATTGTTAGATGGAGTCGTTAATTTAATTCCACGTCCATCGCGTTGGAATCATCGCGATTATCATGAGAGAAAATGATTACGAGAAACGATACCGAGTGACTGAAAATCGTTATCTCTCGTTTTTTACGACTCCGATATAATATCATATTGACACAAAAGTCTTTTCCCACAAACGCTGAGCGAGTGTTAGTATGAACAAAGCAGTTTGTTTTTTTCATAGAAATATGCTGGCACACATACACACACACGCACGCCCACACGCACGCACAAATGTGAGACGAGACTCCAACCTGACAATACGAGTAAAATTTCAAGACTTACTCTTGCAGAGATTTCCTTCTAAGGGATCCGTGTAGAATGGCGGTGGGCAGACGCATTCGCCCGGTTGCACGCACTTCTCGTTGGCCTTACACTCGTTGTCATTGGTGCATCTCTTCTGCGCGGGCGAACAGAGACCGTTGTACGGGTCGCCGCCGTATCCGTGCGGGCACACGCACTGATGCGCACCTGGTAGATTGATGCACTCGGCGCCGTAACCGCATACTTGATGTCCCACGGTGCATTCGTTTATGTCTGTGCAAAAATTAACAATCGTTATCGGACTCCTCTTGACGACCGCCGCCAATTAAACACACGTTCGTCTCAGAATTGCTCCATTTTGCTATTTTTCAGCATATTTTTTATTATTTCGTTTCATTTCAAACTTGTGAGTGTTTCTATTCTTGTAAGAGAAAACGCTCATGAAATAAGTCGGAAAATTCACCTTCACAGGAACCGTCGGATTTGGTCGTGTAACCCTTGGGACAGGCGCAGTAGCTCACGCCACCCGCAATCGTTATGCACTCGGCACCACTTGGACATTTTTCACCCTTCGAACAGCCCGCCAACATGCACTTGCCATTGACGATCTTATACGGCGGCTGGCACTGGCACTCGATGCTGTTGCATTCTGTAAATTTTCCAATACTCATTTTAGATACTTTTTACATCATAATTACTAGACATGATGCCTCAAATATCATGAACGAGGAATATTATATAAAATTTTAATTTTGTCATAAATGCAACTGTGTATCTTTTTCCATATTACAAGATATATGTTATCATTATATGCGTTATATTCTTATGATAGTAAAAATTTAAAGAGATAATAGGATAATATAATAAGATAAAGTAAATAATAAGACGTAGAAAATTCGGACGTGTTGATAAACGTGACAGCTGATATCACGGAAAATATCGAGGGAAGAAGAAGAAACGTACCTTCGCAAAGTGAGAAGGGATTCCCGTTGAAACCAGGCGGACACTGACACTCGTAGCTACCGGGGAGATTCTTACAAATCGCGTTGACGCCGCATGCGGGCTTCTCCCTGAGCTCCATGCACTCGTTGATGTCTCTGCATTTGCCGGTCTCATGGTCGCGGGTGTAACCGCGCTGACAGATGCACACACTGCTGCCCACGAATTCGTCCTTGATGCACTGCTCTCCAGCCGGACAAGGTGCACTGGGACCGCACACGTGAGGTGCCTTAGACTCTTGGCAACCACCGCTGTAAGGATCGCCGGTCATGCCGCTGGGACACTGGCACGAGAAGGAGCCCGGCTCGTTGTTGCAAATTGCACCCGGAGGGCACGGATTGATCGCGCACTCGTCGATGTCTCGACAACCGTCCTTCACACCTGGTTTCCCGGTGTAACCGTTGCTGCAGAGGCATGTCGCCAAGTCGTTCAGCAACATGCAGTGCGCGTTGGGCCCGCAGGATAGATCTTCGCATGGATCTGCGATCAGACCAAAAAGTTATTAGAGATATTTTGTATTAAGCGTGTAAATCAATTCGATACTTTCGTTGACAGAAATCGAGATTTATTTATCAATGGAAGGTGTGCAATTTTAATTATCGAAATAATCTCAGCTATTATCGATGATGATCTCCCAGGTAGCACAGTTAGTTTCATTAGTTTTAGTATATCTATAAATATCTCTAAACTCCGAAGGATTCGATATTGATTAAATTTATTAGTACTCGATACTGATTAAAACTAAGGTAACTATTGCTGATGTTCCTTTTGAATTTTGTCTGGTTCGTGAAACAGTAATCATACGTACGTCTGCAATCATTCCCGACGTTGGGCTCGGGACACAGGCATCTCTTCTGTGGATCGCAAATCGCATTTCCTGGACAGTCGTCGTCAATTTCACATCTAACAATTGCAACGCACTTGATGTAAGGATCGGGGGCCGGTATGGTTTCTTCCGGACAAGTGCAAGCGTAAGAACCCTCGGTGTTGGTGCATGTCGCTCCGTGACCGCAAGAATCATGTCTAGCGCACTCGTCGATATCTGTATTAATTTCAAAAATATATAATCAAAACGTTTGTATTCGTTCGAGACAGACGCTCTAAAATTAGAAATTATTAGTGACCAATAACGATAATTTATAATAATAATAATTTATATCTCGTTTGACTTACCTATACATTGTTTGAAGGCATTTCCTGAAAATCCAGATTTACATTGGCAACTGAAATCGCCAGGTGTATTCGTGCAGATAGCATTTCTGCCGCATCTTCCAGAAGGTCCATTTATCGCGTCGCATTCGTTTATATCTACAGGTAAAGAAAACGAAAAAAAAAATCACAGTATTAATAAATTTTGTTTCTATGAGTGGAGAAAACAAAGAAGAACAATCATATTATTAATAAAATTTCACATACACAGAGAAAAATGTTTCTTTGAATTTAATATTAATTGGAATTAATACGTATTTGTTCGACTTGGATTTATTGAATATGAACAACTTTATTTAATACTAAATATAATTTTGTTCGAATGATAATACTGTTGTTTCATTAGAATCATATTGTTTGATAAAGAAAAAAACAGTATTATTAAAAAAAAATAATATTTGGTTTTCAATGAAAAAAATTATTTCATTACATATTAAATATTGTTCCTCGCTGTGTGTCAAAGAAATTCCTAATTTTTTTAATATAAGGTTACTTCTTTTAAGTAATTTATTATGATACGATTGTGACCATTGTAATATTTGGATGAAAAATAAAAGAAATATAATATATTTGACGTAAAAATATTTATCGTTTGAAAAACAAAATAATCCTATTTGTTGAATCAAACATTCGTTTGCTCTATTCCAAAAGACAAATTTGCTTCAATTGAACAAATTTTATTAAATCCAAAGAAATCTTCTTCTCTGTATGTACTTCTATGTAAACTATGTACTTCTATGAAACTTCTGCATAAAGAATATACAAAAGTGTAATTACTTAATTATCGTAAAAATATCAGCTTACTCACCGACACATCCGGCCGCTATATCGTTCGGATTGAAGGTCCAGCCATCTTCGCAGATGCAATAAGCCTCGTGACCGTCGGCCTTGCAGAAGGCATGATCGCCACAAGTAACCTCGTCGCACGGTGCTTTAAAATAAGAAAGAAATTATGTATTAAAAATCGCATTCTCCTCGAGAAGTCTCCTCGAGGAAAATAAGGAAAAATTACGATCGTGAAAAAACAGCTAAAGGAAACGAGTTATGTTATAAAGACAATCTATCGGTTACCTTTACACTGTACGTGAGGCGGAGTACCGACGAAACCGGACTCGCACTCGCAGTGGTAACTTCCCCTGGTATTCGAGCAGATCGACGCAGGCCCGCAGGGATTAGTGAGGCACTCGTCCAGATCCACGCACTCGGCACCGACGGCTTTGAAGCCATCCTTGCAGAAGCACTGCCCTTCGATGCACTCAGCATTGTTGACGCAATCGAAATTCGACTTGCAAAGCGTCGTAACGTCGGTCTGCGGACGGTACAACAGGCGACAACGTTTTACCTTATTTAAATTCTCGTCGCGCCCGAAGACACAGAGACATTGTGTTCGGAAATGGGAACCGGTTTTCCACCGTGCCGAAGCGCGTATGACTGGACGCGCAAATAAGAAGCACGAGTCGCGTTAAATGGAGCCGTGAGTCAGTTTTGTGGCTTCACAGACGACGAAAAGAGTGTAACTTCGGTTAGGAGGAGGTAAACGACGTGAAACCGGTTCGCGTCTGTTATTCCTTACGCGCACGACAATGCCGTGCATTTTCTTTTTTTTTTCCGTTATCCCCGTAAATCACAGGATGCCTCAGAGATATTGGTGAGACACGGCGAGCATCTGTTTACGAGAGACGTTCCCGAGATATTTCGCGCGTTACGAATCTTGTTTGTTGCACACGGATGATTCGGTGCCGAATGGAACGGGTTTGCTGAATTATTACCTGATCGCAAGCAACTGTCGGGTTGGGGCTGGCACTGTAACCCGGTGGACAGAGGCAATTGTAACCGGGATCGGCGTTCTTGCAAATCGCATTTCTGCCGCAAGGATTCTCCAGAGCCGTGCACTCGTCGATGTCTGGAACGTGAAATCAACAATGACAGAGAGAGAGAGAGTGAGAGAGAGGGAGAATCTCACGGAGTTTGGAAAATAAGAGAGGTAAGAAGTCATCCTTGAGACATTTTCGGGTCATCGTGAGCGTACGAGAATTTAACGCTCTAATGCGGTAGAAACTGCAAGTACTTTACAGTTCTGTGAGCAAAAAATAGCCGATTATCGGTGGAATAAAAATCCGTTTAATAAATACGAAAATATGTCAAAGTCGCATACAAAAGAGAAAGATTGGTCGAATTAATGTGACGTGACATAATTAAGCGCGTTTTAATGAAAGTGAACCGAATTTCTAGTTCTAACACAGGAAGAAAAAGTGCTATTCAAATGAACATTTGCTAAAGATTATTGGAGTAATTATTTTACTTGGGTCAAGTCAATATTACTCGAAACTTCGCACTGTTTTCTTCCAGTGTGAGAACCGAATTTAATTCATGAGAATCACGTCAACCAATCCTTTTTTTCGCGCATCAA
Source organism: Dinoponera quadriceps (assembly GCF_001313825.1). Classification (NCBI taxonomy): domain Eukaryota; kingdom Metazoa; phylum Arthropoda; class Insecta; order Hymenoptera; family Formicidae; genus Dinoponera; species Dinoponera quadriceps. The sequence goes on along the minus strand of NW_014556062.1, from coordinate 246,491 downwards.
TGTGAAGACTCTGTGGGCCTTAGAACTTCAGCTCGTCGAGCTCATACGATACGGGAGTGTATCCCGACATAAAGACTATATTATCGATTAACGATTGATATCATCGAATGAAGGAAGGAAGTGTCGAATGAGCTAACCGCTGCACTCCTTGAAAGGGTCGCCGGTGTAATCCGCCTTGCAGCTGCAGACGAAGCTGCCGATTGTGTCGCTGCATTCAGCGTTCTCGCCGCAGGGATTTCGCTTGCATTCGTTCACGTCTGTTAATCAACATGGTTAATCGCAATGTGAGTATTATTAATCATTAGCCGTTATCGATGACGAAAGTAGTGGCGTGCAATGACAGAGAGAGAGAGAGAGAGAGAGAGAGCATTATTGTTGTTGTGACTGACTTTCGCAGAGAGTTAGTCCTTGGCCGACGAAACCCGGTGGGCAAATGCACTTGTACGAGCCCGGGACGTTGATGCACCTCGCGTTGGCCGCGCAAGCGTCCGCGCCGCTGCATTCGTTCACGTCGATGCAGCCGTGCGTGGGATCCATTTGATAACCGGCATGGCATTTACACCCGAAGCCGCCCTCGGTGTTCACGCATTCCGAGTCAACGCCGCACGGCGAACCCACCTCGCACTCGTTTATATCTGTTAGTGATGCTCGGTTAGTCTACACTGCGGACGACAGCGCCGCATTCGCATAGCACGATGGTCTTTTTTCACCCGATGAATGATCGAAGACGTCATTGAAACATGATTGACAGATGATTTGTTTACGTTTGTTAAGCGTGCTGTGCGATCGTCGTGAGAAACGACGGTGAAACGATTCTCCGTTACCGAAGCGTGATAATTAATGACGTTACGCGAGATTCACTCGCGAGACTTCACCCCTTACTTACCGCACCGTCGATGGGGTCGACGGGACGTTTCACGTTTTCGGCTAGAACTCGGTGTGCGTGTCGCGGAAAATAAATTCCAACGTAATCGGTACGTAAGGATGCGCGGATGAAAAATGATCCCGAGGCACACTCACCGTGACAACCTGTCCACGGATCGCCGTCCATTCCGTCGGGACAGGAGCACCGGAAGCTACCGTGCACATTCGTGCAGAGAGCGGAACGTCCGCAAGGGCTTCTCAGACACTCGTCGACGTCCCTGCACTCCTCCTCCGGGCTGCCGTCGTATCCCGCAGGACACTCGCATTTATGAGCGCCTGGTAAGTTCACGCACAGCGCGTCCCTGCCGCAAGCATCTTCGTATTCGCACTCGTTGATGTCGACACACTGTTTGGATAAATCGAAACAGTTAAATCCCGGAGCTGACATTGGCTGAAACGAGTTCGCCACTCTCGGAGGTCAATGGACGAAATTCAGTTCGAAGGATTTCGGAAAATCGAAAACCAGGCGAAATATGCATTTTACTCGCACTATAGTTTCGAACGCGGATTGAATAAATTCACATAAAATTTATGTTATTATTATCGATATCCTTATTTAAATTAATTTATCGTTAAATGACCGACGTTATATTTATATTTATGTACTTTATATTTATTATATTAGTTATACTTTATATTTTATAGTTATACTTTATAGTTTTACTTTATATTTATTATATTAGTTATATTTATGTACTTTTATCGAAACGTTCGCGTTGGTATATGCTGTGTGTAATTAGCCCGCATCCTCCGAGAGTTCATCGTAACGAACGATAATTATTGAGATTAACATCTCCATGACAGATACCAAAAAAGACATTTCCAGGACAAGGTGATTGGCTTTATATATAGGCGTTCAGGCGTGTTATTATCCGCTTTAAACTCCGCAACGTTATCGTGCTCTCTCGATCGTTTTTTTTCTTCTTTTACTTCGCGTTCCTGTTTTCATCGATGTACTCACACTGTCGTACGGGTCTCCCGTGAATCCGTCTTGACACGTGCAGGTGTAATTGCCAGGTATGTTGTGGCACACGGTATTGTCGCCGCATGCGCCTGGTATTGTGCACTCGTTCACATCCTCGCAGTGCACCTCGCCGTCGCCAATATAACCAGGTTTGCATTTACACAAGAAGTTCGATGGGAGGTTGCAACACTCGGCGTTCTCGACGCAACGGCCGGCGAGCGCCGGATCGTCGCATTCGTTGATGTCTGTAAATACGATTTGACAAGTGAGCGGATGAATCGGGGCGAACTAAATCGCGCGATGATCGATCATTTCAAGCGCGAATGAAATTACCTTCGCAGTGGAAGCCGTCGCCTCGATATCCGGGAAAACAGGAACATTGAAAGCTGCCGAGAGTATTTGTACAGTGGGCAAATATATCACAGGGCCGATATTTACACTCGTTCTCATCTGTAAGTTTGTAGTTATTGTCAGTTACAAACAACTCGACGGGTCATTTCACACGTATGTGCGTATGTACAGCCTATTATTTTCTACTCCTTGTTAGAACAGAGCCGAGTTGAACGATACGATAGTGAGGGTAGACACCCTTCCCACTTTGCTATCACTATTATTTGCCAATCAGATTGCTTTTAAACGGTTACTATTTTAAGCGACTCAAGTGTATTCGTTTATGTCTTGATTATATCAGTTATGTAATGATACGCTACGTATATAATTGAGCTCATAATTTATCCAAATCATAGAACATATGCATTGAATGGGCATTTAATAACTATACATGAATATACATGAAATATACATGAATACTTGCGTGCAATAATAACTAGTAATTGTATACAAACCTGGAACTTGACAATTACATCCCCCAAACCCATCGTTACAGTGACAGACTGAATCCAGACAAACACCGTTTTGACATTTGGTGCCGTCTTTTGTACAATCGTCTGAAAACGAAATTTTTCACAAGTTACACCGTTTGGTTTTACTAAAGATGAGAGAGAGAGAGAGAGAGAGAGTCGAGTAAAAAATAAAAAAATGCATTTCATAAATTTACCGTTAATTTCTGTACAATGGAGAAACGGTTCTCGGCGGGTTCATTAAAATTCTCACAACATGAAATTTTATCGTTCCCCCTCGCAATACAAACGGAAACTTGAATGCACTCATGCGAATAAATACCTGATGATTTTATTCGAGCGGCGTCAACGCGACGGGGCAATATACATATTCAAGAGGAAACATCCCGCACGGAGCACGAGCCATTTTTGCCGGGGCATTAAGTAATCTTATCCCAAGAGGGAAAGAACGCGGGGATAAATTGCGAGTCATCGGCTAATCGTGCAATTTTCTCCGGTCGGGCTAATCAGCGGCCGAGAACACAGTGGAGTTTTTCTCACAAGCCGCGACGAGCCGATACGTTCGGTGGATTCAAGTAACGCGATCCCGCTCATCGACGCGGACCGGTACGTCAATTACGCCTCTATCCGGAGATGATAGCGACCGTGCGAGGAGGAGACGGGGAAAAAAGAAGAAGAAACGGGAATAAAAATAAATCTCCGCAGCTAATTACGACGTGGGCGTGACTCGGTACAATGTGTATAATGACGCAGGCGGAGATTCTCCTAATTGACGCGACGGGGAGACGCGCGTCGACGTCGGTGTGAGTGCGTTTCTGCGGTTTACGCGATGTTAGGGAAATTACTTAGTCGTCATAATGACATCGAGGACGACGGAATGACACAAGACAGGAGAGATGTTAACGATAGTGCGTCGCATCGTGCGACAATGTCCTTTCCTTCCCCGGCAAACTGCGCTTGCGGTCGGTCTCGGAATGATGACACCGCACTAGCGTTATTCCGATGAACTCGCTCGTCTTCCCGCAGGAGACTCACCTGTGCACTTCAACTTGCCGCGCTGCTCATCCGCGCCCTGATAACAGTCGACGCGCTGATCGCAAAGTTTCGAGAGCTCCAGCAGCTGCAAAACGTCTGTCGACTCGTTCACTTGGCAGCCGAAGTAGCCGTCCTCGAGGTTCAAGAAGAATACTTCTCGCCTCAATCCATGGCCGAGTCCGTTGCGAGATTCGGCCTGGAATATTGTCGCGTGCATTTTAGCCTTTCGAAAGTCAAGCGCGCTTGTTGAGTACATAGAGTAGAAGGTTTCTTTGGATTTAGTGTTATTTACTTATTCTCCATCCATGCCTTTCGGTGGCTTTCAATTTGTACATGCGTTTTTCTACAATTCAAATTCTAGGATTGTGTAACTAATCCAACCTACTACTTTCTGTCCCTAAACTAAATTATATTTTCCCGTCTAATCTTTTTAATTCTAATTCAACCTCCTTCCACCGTGTGATTGGCATATATTTTTACAACGTTATTATTGGGATAATAATATTAATGATGTTGCGATTTTAATTACAATAATAACAAAATATAAATTATTATATTTCTCCCTAATTTATCTTATCTTCGGTGTGACTCATAATTTTGATTTTAATTTAAAAACTGACGAACTAAATTCTTTAGAATTAGTTTAATGTTTGTTTGACCTGAGTTTAATATAATTTTGCTTGAATGGAAATGTTGTGGTTCCATTAGAGATAACCATGTTGTTTGATAGAAAAAATAGTATTATTTAGAAAAAATAATATATTTGGTTTTCAATAAAAAAAATGTATTGCATTATACATTAAATATTGTTCCCCACTGAAACGCAAAGAAGTACTTCAATACTTTTTTAATATAGTTCCAAATAATTTATTATTTATGGTAACCATTGTAATGTTTAGATGAAAGTATAATAGGAATATAAAGATATTTATTATTTGAGAGACCAGACATTCTTGTTTGTTAAATCAAACAATCGTTTGTTTGCTCCACTTCAAAGGACAAATTTGTTCCAATTTAAAAAATATTAATAAATCCAAAGAAATCTTTTCCTCTTACATAACATAAAGTAAACCTTCTATTTTTATCCGCGATAAGTTTTTATTTTTATTTCCAATCAGTTTTTTAATAATATTCGCGAAAAATAAATCTCTCTCCGCGAAGGAATCGACATTTTCGAGCGAGCGTCTGCTTACCGGATGCGAAGATAGAAGTATCCACGCCAGCAACGGCCAAAGATGTTTCATCTTTGCTGTAAAAAAAAGAGAAGGACACATCGAAATTAGTCATATCGTAATGACAGATCGTGCGAATACTATTTGTTAATAACGGGCCATTTTTAGCGGTGACCAAAGTCACGCAAACACGCACACACACGCGCGCACATACGCGCGCTTGTGTCATCCTTCAACACACGGAGTGTCGCGGAAGAAATTTATATAAATTCCTAAACACATACGTAAAAGCCCGATGACTTCACGCAAGAATCACCTGTGGTCATTGCATCATCGCAAATTCACAAGTGGTTTCGCAAAAACGATACCACCTCCTCGCTTCACAGTCCCCTAGACGCCCTGGGAACGATTTTTCGCGATCGCGCTGCATCCGGAGATACGAGAGTGAGGGACAAGACGAGAGAGAAAGAGAGAGAGAGAGAGAGAGAGAGAGAGGCAATCGACATTCTCCGCGATGTTCACGGTGTATAAATCACGAAGGAAAGCACCGTGGTCGGTAGGAAATCATCGGAAAATCTAGCGTGGATACAAAACCGCAAGAAACCGTCGGACCGTTTTTCAGTCGCGATGGGTAAACCAACACTGCTCGAACACCTGTTCGCCAGAACAAACCGCCAGTCCGCCAACCGCTCCGGCGTGCGGCTAATTCACGAATGTGCGCGCGAGGAAGTCAATTGATCCGCCAATCCCGACACGTGTAATGCCAATTTTAGCGTGCGGTGAAGTATACTCATACATTTCCTATTATCTTTACTTTCCATTGTTATTAAAAAATCGAATCCTCCATACGCACATTGTATTCACATTTAAAATCAGAGTAACGATTCTAACCCTCAGGCACGCTCGGCAAATCTGTAGAGTCTCTGGCGCATTCGACTCAACATCGTGGGAGAACGCAGCGGGCGATCGGTTGTTTCTTTCTCTCTCTCTCTCTCCGCTCCAGAAACGCGGAAATCGGGATCCTCGAATTCCCGGGCCGTCGCTGAGGCCGTTTTCCTTTTATTGCTCGCCTCGCCCGATTCTTCCGACGAGCGTCGAACTGTAAATGCAATTTTCGCGAGACAACTCCGCTGTACAGGCATCCGCGTCCAAGAGCCGTCTCGCGTTCTTCCAGGCACCGCGGACGGTCGTCGCAGACGCGAACAGAAACGCACGAACGAGTGCGCGCACACGCATACACACACACGCAACAGGTAACACAATAAGTTAGAGCGCCGGCGATCAAACTGGCACGGTGAAATGTTAACGACTGCACGCGGCTAAGCTCATAGGGAAGGATCGGAGGGCGAGGGGGAGGAGGAGGGCAGGAAGGACGTGTGTGTTCGCCAAGTCGGATGAAATGGAGGAAGAGAAGCGGAAAGTGCGAGGAAGAACGACCAGGAGGATAGGAGAGGAAAGAAGAAGCGGAGGAACGTAATAAAGGAGGGCGTGCGAGTGCGATGCACCTGTTGCCCTCCTGCCCCTCCAACCACCTTGCGTCGTCGCCGAGTCGCCCCTCCGCCGCGTACCCCCTATCTCGTCAAGACGTACAAACTCACTCACAGCTGCGAGTCGGCTAGCAGGGGGAATTCATGGAGTCCCTCGTTTTAATTTTGTCGACACGGAAGCAGGCCACCCCACCGGGCGGACTCATTTTTTTCGGGCCGGTTTGCCGGACCGCTTCCTCAATTCCACGCTCACAGAGCCCTTATGCATTATGTATACGCGTACGTGCGCGGGGAGTGTGTCATAACCACGATACCTTTATCAGACGGTACTCAGGATTCAGGATTCAGATTCTAAGACCGGAAATACCGGGGTTACTGTAGCTTCCGAATTGTACGTAAATCAAAGTTGGCCAATATCGCGCAGAGGTGCCACAGACCAAGAATTATTCAAGTACACGTACCGATCTTTGATCGAAAGCATAATTAACCCCCTATTCGTATCCAAGCAAACCGTCATTGGGCTATCTGGATCAACTTTTTTTCTGTTAAATAAATAACTACAGATATACATTGACCAGTAATTCGAGGTATTTACGAACCTATAGTTATCTCACACGTGTTAATTGACGTCGACGAAAGCCCGATTGAACGTTTCAAGAGTCAACGAAATCAATATTTTGGTCTCTTTTCGCTATTCTCATTTTCTATATTATTGTTCATTTTTTCTTTGCTTGTAGCGACCAGTAAAAGCAATATTATTATTATTATTTTAATCGGCAAACAGGAATTTTCTCTAACATGCCGATACATGTGTGCTATACAGTGCGTCGTTCGCCGGTGCGTGAGACAACATAACAGTCGGTTACAAAAAAAATACGTGATGCGTGAGATCGAAATAATGATTAAGAAAGGGTTATGTCACGAATCGTAAGTCACAAGGCGTTGTTGTCTGCTGAACGATTAAAGCAAATCAAAACAACTTGGCGCAGCTCAAAGTCACTCTCGCGTGGTGCGCACACTTGTTTCCGAGTCTCGAGCCGGTAAGCAATACGCATACCGCGAAGCACGCGTATCGGTACGTTAGTTATCATTCCCGTCAGATGATTAAAATGTTTCGCGAGTTCTTGAAATATTTAATCGGACTCCCAACGTCGCGTTAATTAATTAACGCGCGATTTAATTAGCATGAGTTAATTAACGCGCGATTTTCCGGTCGAGCCGATATCTACGCGAGTGTCAATGCTAATATCAGTGCCGTGTGTATTCGGAATGCTACGAAGAAGCAGCCAGCCGGGGAAATTAGGACGAAAGAAACAGGACATCGAGGAACGAACGGTGATGCATCATATACTTCCAGGTATGCCGAATTATTTTATTTTATATCAAATTTTCGATTTTAATTGACGTTTTGCGAATTCACCGAAAAAAAAAAAGAGATAAGAGGCGAAATTTAGGCGGTTATTTGTGACGACATAGAGAGAGAGAGAGAGAGAGAGAAAGAGAAGAGTCCGTAGTCAATTAATAAATTGAGAATTAACAGATTGAGAATTATAGCTTCATACATCTCTAATTACTTGTCAATCTGTATTTTTACTTATTTCATACGACAAAGAATGTTGATCCAAACAATCGATTAACAATTCGTATTTTGCATTTAATTATGTCCTCAATCAAATTTACGATGAATAAATATCGGCCTAAAAACCTAAATTTCGCAAATATTGCTTGAATCTAACAATGTTGTAGTTGTATAAAAATAATAAAATGATAAACGCTATCAAGTCGCGTACTAAATAATACAATATTAAACAACGTCAAATTTCGATAACGTCATTTAGAATACGCGAAATGCGTGAGGGTAGAATTCCAACAAGAAGCGTATAACGCAAATGTAAGTGGTATTAATTTTACATTATATTAATTTTACATGAGAATCAGAAGGACAGTTATATATCTGATGTTTTAAATGTAAACATTTGGGTAATTTAATATTCGTATTCACGTAATATCTCTGGTTAATGTTAATCTTTCATGATTCGAAAGTTATAGTGATTCGGGTGTCCCATATAAATTTCAAATATTTTACACGTTGTACAGTTTGTACAATCAGAAATTGGAAATCTCATCGCGATCATACTTGGCAGACATCGATTGTTTTGCCGCAGGCGATTGACACAGTTACATTGCTTTTGCGACGCCTCTTTAGCATATTTCACGTTATAATTTTGCAATCAGTCAGCCAGTAGCTGTGTCGCCTGTGACATCACAGAAGTGCGTCTGAGTCGAGATATAAAATGTATTGTGTCTCGTAAACATCTATATCTAATTGAGATTCTAATCATGTTTCTTGGAGCTTAATGTTTTTTAGTGTTTCGGCTTAATATTTCTCTAAGCCAAAGTTGATTTAATCAACTAAAAGTTTCTCAGAGAAATGACAATACTGCATTACCATTCTAATGTCAGCAATAAAAATTTCTATATCGCTCGATGATACTTGCGAAATTTCAGCCATCACGTAAATCATTCTGACTCATATTTATCATGCTGAGACGGAATTATTCGAATTTATAACTGACAAGTTTTCAAGCGCCGCCAGACGAATCATAATATCGCAATTATGCTACCTCGTATCCGACTTTTACTTCGATGTCGTCATTCGTCGCATTAAATAGTCGCGAATTAATTGCTAGTCCAGGCCGAAATAGGCGTTTCAGGTCAATAACGACTTCGATCCGCGAGTCATCGGCTTCACGGATTTCTTCTTTATTATACAGCGTCGCCTACGACACGCTCGGTTTATGGAAGCTTGCAAGTCAGGAACGACGTGCGGGCGCCGTGAAAGTGTCTACATGTGACTAGAGAACATCCTGGCGGCAGGGATTGTTCTTTACATCCCACGCACTCGAGATAATTCAAAGGTACAGCCGCACTATCTAGCACTTCTCTACGTCAGGCGGGGTTCGCGAAAATCGCGGAGTCATCCGTCAATTGACAAACAGCCAATGTTTCAAGACAAATCGTGCTGAAACCACTCGTCAAATTTCAAGTACAAGTCGATCCCATTATTTCTATGCGACAGGTAGAGACTCGTATTTATTTTACATATCTGGTTGGGGCGATATCTCGAATTAATCATCGCGACGTCGGTGCGACTTTAGCGACTTTATGGCCTCGTAGTGTCGCCTATGCCGAGCTCGTTTGCATGTTTAGCACCGGCTGAAACTTTAATTGTATAACCAACGTGTTAAGCCTTCCTACGTGCAGTTGATTTCACGCACGAGCCTCTATGCGAGTACTTGCGTAATCCCTCCGTAAAGTAAAATAATAAGCAAACGACGACTTCACTTTTGTTTGAACGTGTTTCAGTCGTTAAGTTGAGGCATTGAGACGCGAAAGGATTCTCGATTCTCTGGAAACCGTCAAACGCGCGCGTCTACCGTGGAAAACACGTTTGAACAAATTACGCCCGTCCGCCTGCATATTACATTACTTTGTTGGTTTAAATCGTTTCTTCGCGCGAAAATTATTAGAAACACGAAGAGTGCCGCATAAACTCCGATGCTTAGCGCAGCAAAGTAATTGATTTAATGGATGTGAATTATTTAATTACAAGGTAACTGACAACAGGAGATGACGGAATAGGGGAATTATGTACAATGTAGTAGCACGGCGACGTTCTAATTATCCGACGTCTTCCTACGGTTTCGCAAGCCCGCATGTGTGTCAAGATGCATCGATACGCGCGCGCATATATGAATATTTATCTATACATGTGTGTTAATTAGGTACGAAAACTTAGCGGGCAAGCGCTTTCTCTTCGCCACAACTCTTGCCAGAAACTTGCTTCTTCGCGCGGTGCGCGCGTGTTAAAAGACGCGCGAGAATAAAAAACCGATTAGCGCTTTTGAAAATGTCGGCGACGTGTTGAGTCCGGACGTCGAATTTTGATCGCGTCGCCTTTCGCGACACGACCGAATAATTGCCGAGCTCGTCGAAAAAAATCGGCACAAAATCTCCAGAACGATGCGCAGAAAGCATTATTTCGTGTAACGGTTTCCGCGAGGAAATAGTGGGGAAAGAGAAATCCCATCCGAAAGGTAAAGGAACTGTAACGATGCACGACGCGCGCTCGCGTAAAACGCGTCATTCGCGCAAGGTCGGAGAGGAGCTCGCGATCTCGAGCGACGCGATCGATTGATTCCTCGTTTATCGTGCGTCAACGCGATTCATTCGTCATGATCCTCGGACGATTCTCACGGTTTCGCAACATGAGAGAGAGAGAGAGAGATAAAGGCGACGCCGCGTTTGATCAGATATTCCACTCTCGTCGCGAGCTTAATAATCTAATAATGCGCGCTTGAGGGCGACCCTGACTCCTGTCAAGTTTCGTCGTAATCACCGCGGTAATTTACGTAACTTGTAGGCGGATTCGCGGAATAACCTCAGGAGAATGTCTCCTGTTCCTGCCGGTAACACCTGCCGTCCTACGCTGATTACGTCGGTCGACAAAAAAATCGTATCCTGGATCTAAACCGTCAGTTCCAATTAATTTTGTGTGGCGTTGATCACAAACATAAAATATAAAATGGAAATTTGGCTATAATTTCCATTATATAGTAAACAGTAGTCAAAAGAGAATATGATATCTGAGGCTTTCGTGGCGTAAAAAAAAAGGTAATGTCTTCAAAATCATTTCTTTCGATGCTAATTTGCTAAATTTAAGGTATGACAGCTCCGATGAAAGATAAATTATCGGTATAAGGCCATGAAGAGTCAAGAACGGATATTTGAGTGTTAATCTAGCTAATTAGCTCATTTTTTATATTTTGAAATGGTGTATATGAATTTATGTAAGAGTATATGAGTGAGACGTATGTCTTAATTTCCTGTAGAAAAATAGAGATTAGTTATATTCTTTCGTTGTAACATGTTTTTATTTCGAGACCGTTAAAATACGGTTAAAAGTCTAATAACATAACATTTTAATGAAATATTAGTTTCTCTGAGAGTATAAAAATAAGAAAATATAGTAAAAATATGTTCTACTGTTTTATTTTCTTATACCTTGTATTTTTAATTTACAAAAATTAAATTACCGTCTATACTTCTTGAACTATATAATTAAATAATTTTTGGTATTTCTGTTTCAACATATAAACATAAATAGAAGAAATTGAAATTCAAAAAAGATATACAGTTTACGATACGAAATTTGTTGAACGGTGTTATCTTTGTTTTATAACGATGCTTGAGGGCATAAAGGAAGCTTCGGTCAATATCCTTCGCGCGGGCACCCATCGCAATTGCACCGGACGGATGACGTCCGTAAAAAGAGAGAGAGAGAGAGAGAGAGAGAGAGAGGCGGGTATCAAAATAAAATTTCACCGCGCGTAGTTGCGCCAGCGATTTCGATAAACGCGATCGTAATTGCGCAATGAGTCCGAGTTAAGTTTCGACGCGAACCAGCGATTATCTCGTCGGATACCGTNCCCCCCCCCCCCCCACCTGCGCGTGCGAACCGTCGTGCGATCTTCCTCCGACGCACGTCCAAGTCGCCGTGTCATCCGCTGTGAGGCATGTTAGGCGAATGATCGATCGGTACCGTTTGACCGGCTAACTCGCAAGAGGAATCTCTCCGGGAGGGATAGATCCTCGCGCGAGCTCGCGGCGCATCCTATTAGGAAATCCGAATTCTAAGCACGATCGAACGAACGTTCATCGCGCGCTCACCTGAGGCAACATCCGGCGTGAATCAACCGAGCACAAAGCGGACGGCGATTTAGCCCTAAAACTTACGCCCACCGCAAGGAGCAGCAACGAGGAGAGCGGCGAGCGAAGCGAAACAGAATTATTCCGCCGCGAAGTGAAAGTTCTTCGGGGCCCGTTCTGCAAACGAGCGGGCGGCGTGAGGCCGTGAACGTGTGGGCCCCGTTCGGCTGCCGAATCGGCCGTTCCCAATTGCGCTCGCGATCGATTCGACGAACCAATGATCCCAGCCAATGATCGCGCGCGCGAGTACGCAATCCCGGGCAGCGATCACGTAATTTTTTCCTAGAGCGCACGCAAACGTAAATAATGAACATTTTCGAGCGCTTTCAGATTAAAAAAATTTTCACTTCTCGCGAGTTCACGCTGGAGGACGGAATTTATGATCCCCTAAACAGAGAAAAGGTTTCCTTAATATATGCCTTTGTTCGACTTGGGTTTATCTAAGATGAACAACATAATTTAATATGAAATATATATATTATCATTTTGTTTGGAAGAAAATGTTGTTTCACTAGAGCAAACTATGTTTGTTTGATAGAGAAAACAGTATTATTTAAAGGAGATAATACTTTTTTTTTTCAATAAAAGAAAATTACTATACTATTACGTTATATATTTTAACATCTTAGTTCTAAAACGCTAGACTGAAATAAAAAGAAGTTCTCTAATATTTTTTTTAACATAGAGTTACTTCTTTTACATAATAATTTACTGTTTGTGACAACCATTGTAACGTTTGAATGAAAATACAAATGAAATATGTTATTAGGCTTAAGAATATTTATTGTTTGAGAAATCAAACAACCCTGTTTGTTGAATGAAACACTTGTTTGTTTGTTCTCTTCTACAAGACAAATTTGTTTCAATCAGAGAAATTTTACTAAATCCAAAGAAATCTTTATTTCTGTACAGGGATCGATTCTTCAGCCTTTTCCTTCAGTATGAATTCGTGAAAAGTGGAAATTTATTTATTAATCTGAAAGCATTTGAAAATATTTACTTTTCGCGTTTCCATCCTAGAGAAAAATTACGTGATTGCCACTCTGGTGCGAAATCCTGATACAAAGTCAGAGACGATCGCTATAGAAGGCTACGTTTTTTCCACGATGTGCAAACTCCGGAAAATCATTTAGATTCTATCGCGACACAAAAGACGCGCTGAGTCACACATTTGGAGGATGTTTGCTCGCTCGGACGCATTTACGCTCGTTGTAGGAACAATTGACGACGCATGTCCACTTCTCGCTCGATGCAACACGCCGGGAAAACACGCGTGAATCTGTGTGAGAGTGTTAACACGTTCGCTGCCGTGTAACTCGCACACGCCCCACATGAAATTTTCCGTTTAGACTGTGTATTTTCGTTATTTAAGTATTAACTTATCATCAAATATGTCATATAATCATGTGTTGGTGTCAAAACATCATGCATATTGCATTTATCACGTTATGAGGCGCAAACTATTCGCGCAACGTGATGATCGTTTCTCTAGATGTTCTTTAAGAAATTCAATTCTATAAGTCAACTTTGCAAAGATTACTGTAAAATTACTATTAAAAAGTTTGATACGGTATGAACAAGAATTTCCACCATAAAAGTAATTACATTCTGCAATGATCGTGAAAACAAATCGCATATACATTTAACACGTTTCAGCACAATACATATCGCAATATCCCCGTTGTAATTACAAATTTTGTTCGAGAGTGTATTATTTTCATTAAAAATATAGCATTTCAATGTTAAATATTAACGATATCGGAAGTAAAAAGCTTCTTTCCTTCCTTTGACATAAATTGTTCGAGTACACCAAAATTTCCCCAGCAACCATGTTTATTCCGTGGCGCATTTTGAACGTCATACACTTTTCTCGCTGTAACAATGACTTCTGCTGAGTTTTATAAATATTCTAACACACGTGTTACAAGTAAAACAGTCTCGACGATAACGTGCGGCGACTTTCACGGTGGAAAGTCGTAAAAGTTGATCCGACAGCGAGCGTGTTGAGCACGCATAATCATCGGTCCCGGCGTCATCGGCGCACTGAGCATTCCACTTATCGCGACGTTGTTTCGAGCGGATTAATGCGAGAAGATAACCTTGGCCGAAGGACGCTGATTAAACCGGCCGACTCTCTCGCCGAAACGTCCTATTATCCGCCATGAGTCGTGATCGCGTGCGGTGGCATCGCGCGCGCTGCGTAACGTACTTGCCACGGTGCTTTTTAACGTCGCTTTTGTTTACGATGGAAGGGCATGCGACGGTATTAATAATGCGTCATCTAATAGCGCTGTGGTCAATGCTAACGAAGAGTGATAATGACAGACGCGTCGGTGTCGATAATTAACACGATATGCGGCGGCTTGGCGATAGCGTGCGGATCTTTTTACTTTTCTAATTGACATCAGCAACTCCGTCCGCTGCCATCGGCGGGCCGGTGAACGTCTTGATTTATCCGACGAGTCTGATTATAATCGTATTTCACACTCCTCGCGCTTCAGCACACGTCGCGCATATGCCGGCGCATATCCGCGCCGCTCAATAACGATGCTCTCTCGCCGAGAAAAAGAGAAAGAGGGAGAGAGGCGTAGAGAGACGGGTGCCGTTATATTTTATATTTTTTTCCGCTTGCGCGCTTATTTACAAGTACAATTCGCCAGCTTCCGATCGTGAAGCGAGCGCCGTCGCGTCCGTCGTATAACAGTAAAGCGTGTTACAGCAGCGCGGCCCATCATCTTCTACGTGCACGAATGCAATATCGAGCGCAGTCGAATCGCGCTGCAAAACGTGACAATCGAATGTGTAGAGTAGGAAATGAGACTTCACGAATGACCAGCGGATGAAATTGCTCGGTTCTGTCATGCGGGGATACATCGACTGGATCGGCTTGCTCGCTCTGACATCTGTCTCATCGGCGAATTATTTATTACCGGTGTTGAGGATCTTTATAATTGCTCTTCGCCCCTCGCGTCTTTGGCTCTGGTATTCAGATTTGGATCTTGTACTTAAATCTTACGGTACTTGTTCTGTCCAATCATTTCCTCTGTCAAACCATTTCCTCAGGAATCCTTTTATAAATTTTAGCTGCATATTGATGGAAATACTACTTACACATTTGCAAAGTTAGAAAGCGATTGATCATTCGAAAGCTGAGATACTTCTCAACTAAAGACGATACTTTTTATATGTATTCCTTAAGGTTAATGTCCTACTTTTAACTTCTATTCTGAAATTCTTCTAAGCCACATTTAGGATTTTAATAAAAATCTGATGTGACATTAAGGATTAATACGGAGACATTATATAAACATTTCAGAATCATACCTCCGTGTTTGTAACATTATGTATATAATTGCTTTAATCCCCTGCAAAATTAACATTTATTAGATAGTTCCACAAAGCTGTGGGGAAGTATCTTTTCGGTAAATAATAAACTTACGTAGAGACTTAATATCGCCATTGAAAATCCGACACTCTATGGGCCAACTATCTTAAGTTTATTTTCCGATGTTGTGCGGCTCATTTCATAGGCTATGAAACTGATCTGAATATCTGAAGGTGAACTTGAGACGGGTTTAAATATAAAATCCGACTGTAAATACCGCCTTTCTTTTTCTTACAACTCGCTGCAACTTGATTTATGTTTGCGCCGATGACACTGATGTTTTTCCCCCGAAAATCATGCATTCATCCCGCGGCCGCGTTTCGCACGACCTCCAGCCGCTCGCGCCTCTCGTTTCCCGAAGGTCTCCTCGCACGGTTCCCGTCGCGAGCTCTCGATAAATTAATTGCAGCCGAGAGATAAACACGGTTACATCATGAATTAATGGAAAAGTAAGAGAGATCGCTAAGATAGCGGCGTAACAACGCCGCGGCGAATTAGTGTGTCAGTGCGATTAAAACGAACGCGCGCGCGCGTGACTTAAAGCCTCCTTCGCACCAGTCGATTTTCTAACGGTCCGTAAAACGAAATTGCCGATGTTGCACCGTATGGAGATGCGTCGCCGGTTGTAACGGACTGTCAGCCCTCTCACCTGCGCCGAAGCCGCAGAAACAAGTTGTGCGTTCGACTATGCACCGTCCAGCTCTCCTCCCACACTTTGTTTTAACGGATCGAAGAGCGCATTATCCCCGGCGAGAGAGTTTCACGTTTCGATACTCACGATTTAACGCGGACAAAGCTCCGCAATAACGCTGCAAAATGCATTTGACCGCCGTCAGAATTCCAGAGAGCGCGAAGAACATCTGATCGTAAGTATCTCCTCATCGCATATCGCGTATTTGCGTGCACCATCGTCAGGATCCGTCTCTCAAAATATTTTCACTCATTTTAGATTAGCATCTCGAACGAATACATTACACCCTACCTGAAGTCTCGCTGTTCAAACGTCGAGAATCGACGAGTGCGAAAGAGGCAGAGTAGAGTAACGCAGGAAGCTAAGGAAGCGGGGGGGAAAAAAAGCGAAGATCCAGACGCATCCATAATCGCGATATCCGCGCGGATCGTGCGATCCGCAAGAGCCCAAGGTTTCGCCTCGCCGACCTCGTTAAAAGATTCACGTTATATTGCGCGCAACGCACACGTTTTCACGAGGTAATTAATTCCCGGCTCGCCGAGATGCGTGCCTTGTTGTTATGACCGCGGTGCTACGTAACACGACTTCTCCCCCTTCACCCCCGCGATACTTATTACACGCGCGGAGAATTTCGTTCCATCCGTGGTCGAAGCCTCCTCGAAATTGACGCGGGTTGACGCATCGGCCGGAAAAACAATCAGAAAGACGTTCCACCGACACTCGAGTATTAAAGCGTCAATATTCTCGATACACGGATAACGATCTCGAACGGTCGAGCTAAATGAGGAAGTGTCGTGAAGTAATCCTGCAATTATCTAACCGTTAACATGAAACGACGCGTATTGATGCAAGCAGCGCTAACGAGGCTAATGAGGCTAGTTTTCTTCTTTCGGTGCTTCTTATAAATATTAATTTCGCCGATTAACATTGAAGTTATTTACGAGTGAATCTCCGCGCGAATCCCCGGCCCGTAGCGTAGCCGACGACCGACTCGAAAGCGACAAATCGACCCGATAATCCCGAGGAAAACCGACCGATCTTGAAACTGAGATAACTCGGATGAGCGCCAGATGATATACGCGAGAACAAAACGTGTACGGTCTAATTAGTTTCACTTCGCTTGCAAAAATGAGAACATTCGTCGAGCACGAATGCTCGCATAAAGACTAATGAATCGGCACAAGCCGGGTGCGCGGATAAAATCGAAACGCAGCTCGCGCGCACCGAGGTCATTCCGTTAATGATCGTCCCGGAAGGTACGCCGAGCGTCTTCATTGGATACCCGCGATCCCGCCGGTTCCCGTCGTAATTGACGTTTTTCCATCGCTGTATTAGTCATAACGATTCGTCGACGCGACTCCCGTCGAGTCCCGTCGCGCGCTTTTTTCCCACGCGCTGAAATCCCACAAACCGCGCGCGGTCGTCGAAACGCACATCGTGTTCCGCTCGTGTGTGGGAATCGCCACTCTTGGAAGTGAAGTATAACGGGCACGTATGCATAAGCGATCGTCGACGGGGATTGTGCTTGCACGCATCTCGCTGTTCCTCCTCGCGCGTACCGAATCAGAATTCGCGCTGCGCTAATTGTCCGGCGTGTTTTACCAGCGCGCGCGATCTGCATTTGAAAGTGCTCGGCACCATTCGGCACCGTCGAGTCGTGTGTATTAGAGTGTAGAGGGAATATCATAGTTCTCTCTTCTGTCTCCTATACAGAAAAAAGAGCTGGATCCCAATAAATAATTACTCCAACACTCCTTAGTTTTTGCTTGGATCAAGTGAATTTTACTTGGATCGAGTAAATATTTTACTTGGGTAATTTGCTTGGGAAATATTTTACATGCATCGAATAAGTGTTACTTGATTCAAGAACGGACCGTCAGTAGAATTTATCTTGCCAAGGGGCATGATAAATTTGTCAACGGTAAAAGCTTCAGTTTCTAAAATATAAATATGTATTAGATAGACATTAACTCTTCGATTATGAACCCATTTGGATACATAACGGTAAAGAACATTGAAAGAGATAAATTATTTATATCGTCTTTAAATTTACAATGTTCCAGTTCCGTACTTTGGTTAAGTATTTATTTTTCTCCCTTTAGATGGATATCTTGAACAAAAAATATTTTCTTGATAATAGCATTAAAATACTCATTACAAATATTAGAACAGCTCATTATCATTTGTTCAAAAAAGAATCTGTTTTCTTTTCAAGAATATCATAAATTTTGTCGAAGAAAATAAAAATTTTTGATTAATTGGAATGTATGAGTGAACCAAAGTTTTAATTTTTATGTTCTAATTTAATATTTTTCATTGAAGCATACTAATCTCACTTCAGGGTATATTTTGAATATATTTTGAACAAATTTGGCACTTATGATGAAATTTTACGATACACTAGCTTTTACATAAACCGATGGGAGAGAAATTTTGGGAAAAAAATATATTTACTTAAATGCGGTATATATTTTTCTGTGTATACTCTTTCCCGACGAAAGCGTCAAAGAGAGCTCGTCGCACCGGAAAACTACGTGACTCGTTTCACCGTGAATAATTGCGAATGCCTGAGAAAAAAGCGATACGCTTCAGAAGAACCGCGCAAGTATTTAGAACGCATTTGCATCGGACACGGCCTGTCGATGCCTCGCGGTAATTCCTCTCTTCTTTCGCGTGCGCAACGCGCGCTAACGGAGTATTCTCCCCTAAACATGGGAAGACTGGTGACAGGAGTGTAATAAGCTGCGAGGTTACACGTGCGATCTGTTGCAAGCGTTGAACTCGCCGAGTGACGTATGTCCAGTTAAGGATCCGTGTAAGTACGTCGAGATGCGGGACTCGCGTAATCAATCGCGCGGTTGTGATTTTACCGTCGCACACGTCGAGACGCTTGGCCTCGTCGCGTCATTTTCCGTTACATCATCGTTCATCTTTAGCATTGGAGAGTCCGGAAAGTATTGTGTGTACAGCAGACTCTCTTCATTAATGCTGTCCCACTCCTTAGACATAGTGACATCGAAAATAACGCACAAATAATGCCCCAATCAGGAGCATTATTTGTGCGTCATGACTGTTGATAATTTAATGAATCACCAATGATTCTCCGAAGCAACAGTCACGATGCGCAAATAATACAAAAATAACTGAGCGTTTTCAACGTTTACTATGCCTAGGGAATAGGACAGCGTTAATGGAATTTGTTGTATACCAAAATTTGTTTGACGTTTTTCCATGGGGGTGCATTTGAAAGGATTTGTCGCGCCGCCGCGACAAGATTCTAACCGCGTAACGTAATACCGAATACGGCGCCGTGAAACGCGTGTCTTCGTCATAATCGTTTCCATCTCATCGATCGGCTCGGATGTTGTTAACTTAAATTGTCGACGATCTCTTATTTCATTAGGACAATGCCGCGCGGTTATAAGGGGGTAAAGCTCAATTTGTAGACGCTACGTGACTCGTTTGCGCCGTGATTGCCTCGTAATTTGTAACAAGTATCGCGCTCCTCGTATTGATTACCGACGCTATGCAATTACAAGTACTGCGCGATAACTAAAAGGGAACGTGAGCCGGCGGGTGAAGGTGGGGTACTCTCTCGTTTCTCGCGGACAACGGCGGCGCGATCGCGGAAATACGCGCGAAATGAATACGCGCGCGCGGCAAAGATCGCTCCCGCATCATTGACCGATGAGGCGTTTAGACGGCGCGAGAAAGAACGTACCGCTGTTATTATTGGTTCGGAAGGAACGCGTGCATACACGCCTATAGATGACTAGCGCAAAACGGTAAATTACAGCAATCTCGCCGCGCGCCGTCTAACACGTGTTGCCCCATTGTTGAGTCGCAAATTGATTACCGCGCTTGCGAAAATTCACCGTTTTAACGGCATATATCGTAAGCTATTTTTCCAGCCGCAGAACGTTCTATTTCCGATAATGCGAGAGCGTTACACCAACGGCTACTATTCTCGCCTGCCGACGGAGAAAAAGGCTTCTTTAAATTTAGCATTTCCATTTATTTCACTGAGATTTGTTTCACAGAAACAACATATACGAAGTATTATTTGTTCGAGTAAAAAAGTTATTGCCTCATTCAAGAAAACTCTATTATTTAACAGAAAGAAGGCTATTATTTGAAATAGTATCATTTAACCAAATAAAATATTTGGTTACAATAAATATGTTAAGTGAAACAAATAATTTCTTTATAAGAAAATTATCTCTCGTTTCAAACAAAACTTTTTACCTAAGATAAAGATACATATCCGCTGAAAAATCTAACAATTGTATTTATTAATCGAAACGTTAATTTCTTTGGAGCGTGCCGATGATGAAATTTATGTTTGGATGAAATTTACTAAATTTGAAGAAGTCTTTTTTTCAGTGTGCATACACGAACATTTCAGCCGAGCGACTGTGTGGCTTGAAGCACAACTGTAGGAACAAATGGTTGAACTATCGCATTTGCATAAAAGTTGCGTTGAAGGAAGCACGAAATTAAGATGGATATTGAAAACAAAGATAAACTCAATGCTCCATGTCTGTTACGTCACAGCTGCAGGTATTTGCAGAAAAGACCGCCATTGTTTCGAGCGACGTAAGCAGACAAGTCCACAAACAGATCCTCTGATAATTTTGCATCCAGGATACTTTCGTTCGTTTTTGCGGCTAACTTGCGATAGCATGATTCTCCCTTATTATGGGATGTAATAACAGTAGTAGAGATGAATACATTCGCTGCTGTTATATCGTTTGATACGAAGATTGTTGGTCGTCCTGTGTCAGGACAGCGGATGGAGTGAAGACATCGTTTGTTGTAGCCCTCCGCAATATTGTACTTGGTACATAGATTGTCCCGCTATGTCGTTAAGCACCAAGCAGATAGTAGAAATTAGAATATAATCTCGCTTTATAACACGGACACCCGAGAGGGGATGTGTACCTGTTCCGCCAGCAGCGGAAGGGCTAAATCTTGATGTACACGAAGAAATATTGTAAGTACAGCCTTCTTCGGTACGAACCAGCTGCGGGCGGTGAGTAAGAGAATAGTTACCTGAGTATGCATGATCAATCAAGGGCTGTAAACGCACTTGCAATTTTTTCCAATCAAACCTTTTATCTTACGTAAATTACACCTGAGATATCTGAAGAAGAGAAAAGTGAAGATCGATCAGCGAAACTCAGTATAATTGACAAGGAAGAAACTTATCCGCGTATTAAATATAAATATCTTGAATGTATAAGAATAAATTTATATTAATTGCGTTAATACTAACGTGTTTTATATCGACGTGAACAAATTAATTTATAAGAAAAACAGTTGTGTTACATAAAAAAAGTGAAGTAGAGACAGTATTTATGAAAGTAAAAAGAAGACACGCAGACCGGGAGATACGTCAATTTGGAGACTGATTCCAGACTTGATTCAATTCGGGAGACTCGACATAAAAGATACGCTATAAATAAAGGCTTGTCCGATTATTCCTGCGAAGGAACGTTTGAAGGCCGACAGCAATATAAAAGATTGTGGGTATCACTTATATGAATTAATAAAAGATTGTGGGTATCACTTATATGAATACATTCATGATCGTACTAAACGAATGCAAAAGCAAAATGGTATTTCTCCTATACCTTCTCCAAATAAAAAACGGTATTTTTCCTATACCTTCTCCAAATAATTCAATACACACACACACACACACATACACGTATAATTTTTAGAAAAATATCCTTCCGTAGACCTTCGTTCGTGACGGGATTTCATGGTCTTTTCGACATTGAGTCCTCGTCCACCTAACAATAAGCTAAGCTCTTAGCCGCCAACCGGCCGCAAGGTTAATGGAGGGAATCGCCGTCGCTTGTCTTCGCGACGAGACGATCATTATCGGCGATGCCGTCACGGCTGCAGTCAATGAAACAATAATCAAATTATCCGTGTAATGGGGAGTACGTGGTTGTGCGCCGGGGACGCGGTGCGAGCGTGCGCGCGCTAACGCATACGTTGTGACTCCGTGCGCGACGGAACTCCGGAAGAGACTCGAAAAGTAATTTGCGCCGTGACCCCCCGACACCGTCATCCCGAAGCTGAAATAATTGCATCGTAACCGTTAAGGGGTGGAAGGTCGGGAGAAGAGCGTGCGTGCGCGCGAGTGAGCGCACGCGTTCGCCTCTTTGCGTACGCTCTTGCTAAGAGGAGAGCTGAGTGGAAATATTATCACGGGAAATTACATCGCGATTCGAGTTACCTCACGTACGACACCATGATCGTCGTCGTCGTGATGACGCATTTATCGCGCGGCCTCGTCGCGGATGGCGCGTTAATACCGCGCGATTAATAAATCCGCGCGAAGCGCCGCCGTGCATTCGCGTGGTTTCCGCGATTCTGATTTTTCCCTCGTTAACGAGAATGAAAGAGAGAAAGAGAGAGAAAGAGAGGAAGATATAGCATTATTTATTACGTGCTCTCTGGAAGATTCCCCTCAAGAGCAATTATGAAGTAATTTTAAAACTCTAATTGAGATAAATATCCTGGCAAGAATAAAAAAAGACTGAAAGAAATAATACATGTAGAGGTCAATTTAAATTAATTACTCACCATTGATTTGAATTAGAAAAACATTAGTTTAGGTCGAGATGATCAATCGTAGTGAGAAAGTCTGGCATATTGAGAGACAACAGAAAGAGAGAGAGAGAGAGAGAAAGGGAAAGAGAAGTAGAACGCGTGACGAGAGTTCTCTTCCGCTTCGGTCCGTCCGCAATTCGCATCTTTCCTCTAATTTATTTATTCTATTTTGTTCCTCTTAGGACGTAGGGAACGTTGCACTCTCTCGCCGTGGTCGTTAAAGCGTCACGGTAAGATCGTTAATTACGCTAAAGTTATAGCCGGATTTGAAGAGCTTGCATAAATTCCGCGATCGTCTTTTAAATTTACTTTCGCCCGGCTTAATGGCTGCATATATTTCAGCGCTAATGACAGATGAGATATTATACCCGGCCTCGTGGCATTTGCATGATCGCGTAAAATCTGAATAACAGATTGCAAGAGTTTCTCAAATAATAGGCGGACGTATTTTACAGTTAGGTAAACATCGGAATAATGATCGATTATTCAAGCGTCGACGGCGCCGGTCGCGCGCGCGCGGGGACATCCGAGCGCGAAAATACCTTATTCATTTTCATCAATGCCACACACCTCGCGCGGAAGTCGCCGCTTTACCGTTTCCCGCGATGCGCGCGTCGCCGATGATGACTCGGATAATCGTGATTTGCGATTAATACGTAACATGTCGGTAACGGCGGGCTTTATTGGTCGTACGATGCGAATGCTACGCGCCTCGCGCGCCGAGTTAAATTACACAACAGCGTCATCATCACCTGCCTGCGCACCACCGGCAATAAAATCCACCGTCGATGATCGGCGAGTCTCGCGGGATTCGCATAAATCCACGAGAACGGAAGAGCGGTGATCGTAACGCGGTTACGTAATGTCCTCTTCCACCTTCTCTCTCTTTTGACTTCAGCCGCAGGGACCAAGGGAAACCGCGTCGGGTACCTTTCCCAAGTTGAAAAAAAGAGAAGGAACAGAGAGAACCGTCGCGACCTCGACGTTTCCGTCGTCTTGACTAATCTTTATACTTAGCAAACATACGCGCTACGCACAGCCGTTCGTTATCTCGAGGCGAAGGATCACAATCGTCATCCATTCTCGTAGATCGGATTTTTAGTACAAACGTTTCTGTTTATCCGAACGTGATGATTATCAGAGCACATCGCTCGGGTATGTGTGTGCGTTCGCTGAAATTGTATTTTTATTTAAATTTATCGTCACGCGAAAATGTAAAAGTGAAAAGGACAGAGGAAGATCAGCATGAAAAACAGCTGACATTGATTAAAAATCATTCTCTACCTTGTTAAGTAATCGGAAAAAAACCGTGTTTTTCCCAATTTCCCTGTTAATTTTCTCGCTTACTTACTTTCCTTATGGAATATAGTAAATGCGGCAGATTTTAACTGAACACACGCGAATTTTTCAACAAACAAATACCATTAAGACAGGAAAAATTGGGAAGAGCGATTCTTTTCCGAAACTCTCGAACGATAAATAATCCATCAGACATCGCTGCCCAATATTAATCTGAAGCCGCACAGAGCTGCTGTAAAGGCGCTGCCGATCGAATAGATGGCTATTCCTTGTTTTCCCCCCGCATTACAAGGCAGGGTGCAAAGTGCAAATGGAGAAAAAGATTTTGATAACTGGCACTTGACGCTAATTGCCGCTAATTGAACGCGTCAGTCCGATGCAAATCGCCGGCGTCCGTTGCGTAAAAAATTACGCGCACTCCCTACATGTGTCCTTCGATTAAAGTCCAATTAGCTCATCCATGCGCGACCGTGCATCGAAGATGCGCCCCTCACCCCCGAAGCAAGGCTTCTTCCTAGCGCAGGCCGCGGCTGTCCCGGGTCTATGGTTAGCCACCGATGCGTGTCGAATGTACGACAAAGTTTTTTTGCGCCCTTGTCCGGGAAAGGAAGCGGGAAAGGAAATATGCGGTTTGTACGCGATCAGAAGCGATCGGGAGTGTGCCATTACCAGCCATAATGAAGAGCGGTGATAGATGAGATTGTTCCTCGGCTGCGTGGCAGCGAAGCACTCAGACCGTTGCCTGTCTTGCCTGTCTGATGCGTTTCAGCTCCGTTATGAACATTTCGAGAGATGAAAACGAAGCAGACCGGAGCAAATAAATCGACGCGCATTAGCGCGCGGATCCATTTCTACGCCGCTGCCCCGCGGAAGCGTACGTCCCGTTCTCTCTCGGGGGAGAGAGGAGAGAAGAGGGGGGGGGGGGATATAATTCGGCGATGAATACATAATTCTCCGTTACAAGGGGTATCTCGTACCCAGCCGTTTATCCAGCGGAAGATTATCGTGATATTTACAAACCGAGGCTGCTCGGTTAGTTCGAGTTAATCCCGAACGAACATCGTTCTTCAATTATCTCTTACCACCGCCGCGATACGCCGAAGATCGATCGCCATCGATGAACCGTGCGATAAGGTATGCAATGTCGGTTGGAAATTACCGGCGGATTAAGATCCCGCTATTGATTATCGCGTTTTTGCCGCATTCGTGCTGCGTGTCGACAGATGAATATTCCGCCGGTCTAAAGTGCTACGCGGAAATTAATGAACGCACATTTAATAACAAATCCGATATTAGGCTCGATTAGCGCGAAAGTGTTGCGAACCATATTCGCCGTTATTCATACACAGTAGTAGGTGGTAACCGTGTCGAATCCCTGTGTAAACCCAAGCCAGGTTTAAGCGTAGAAAAACGTTTTTTGCTTCCCACATACCCTTTGGACGTCTTCACGGCATCTCAGGACGGCGTATTAATGCCGGTCGAGCTGTGACGCAACGTTAGAAGCGAGATGTACAGGCGACGAACGGAAACCCGGGAGGAAACATGAGAAATCGCTCGGGGAGTTTCACAAATTTCCAGCGACCACGAGCGAATCGCACGGGCAAGCTGCGTTGAGAGGAATGTCCAGTCGTGTAGTTCATAATGTTCTATGTAAAGACGATTCGCGGAGACAAAGGCCGCGCGTGTAGTTGCGCGCTCGGTTAAAAGGAGCGACCTCCTTGAGAACGGTCCTTGACTCGTAGAGACGAGCGAGATAAGAAGAAGAAGAAGAAGACTACGACGAGGACGACGACGACGAGGAGGACTAAGAAGAAGCAGAGAAAGAAGAAGAAGAAGCGCTGGTAGTAGTAGTAGTAGAAGTAGAAGAGGTGGAATACACAAGACGAGGTATGGCGCGAGGGGGACGAGGTCGAAGAAGCGAGGTGGAGGAGGACAACGGTAGGGGAAAAGAGCGAGTAATGGCGCCTGCAGTCGGCGGCTGCGAGAGGTCGAAGAAGACTCCGTTTCTGGGCGGCGGAGGCACAAGGTGGAAAGACCCCGCGGTGTATATAGCAAACGCGACGTAATCGAGAGCGAGAGGAGCGGAAAGTGCGAGAGAGAGAGAG
Organism: Dinoponera quadriceps; assembly: GCF_001313825.1. Classification (NCBI taxonomy): domain Eukaryota; kingdom Metazoa; phylum Arthropoda; class Insecta; order Hymenoptera; family Formicidae; genus Dinoponera; species Dinoponera quadriceps. The sequence goes on along the minus strand of NW_014556062.1, from coordinate 220,176 downwards.
AGAGAGGGGCATGCCGAGGGAAAATGTATCTCGGTGGCTACCAACGTGCACGCCACTCCCTCTTTCTCCCGTCGTGACTTTCCTCGCGAACACGGCCTGATCCGATCCGATTCGCGAACGAAACCACGCGTTACCACGTAGCGAAAACGTGTTTCACGTGAAATTAAGGGTCTGTATTGCCTGTCAGTTGACAAGTTCACTTGAAATTCACTTGAAATCCCTCCTTCGTCCCAAATATCCTGTCTTCTGAGTTGATTTGAAATTCGAGATTTCAGAAATTCCCTTTTGTTAATATTCACATGACAAATATTTAATTTTCCTCAGCCACATTTTTGCATTAATATTTCCTTTCTGAGAGAGATTTCAACATAAAAGTATTCATACACACACACACACACACACGTGTATAAAAGGTAAGGCTCTCTTCGACCCTGAAAATGCAAACGCGCTACAATTTAAACGAACGTGGGCCTCACCGTCGAGATACTCGCGGACACCTCGCGTCGCTGCGGGGATCAATCAGAAAAGAATGAAAATTGAATTTATCCCCTCGTCGTTAAATTAATCATCGAACCGCGTCGAAAATTAATCGAACAGCGAGACACGCGAAACATCCAGTTTTCAGCGTAATTGAACGCGCACGGAGCTGAAGAGAGCCCCGTCCCACGCTAATTGATATAATTCAGCACGGTCGCACAGTCCCTCGTTTACCGTCCATCCGCGTATCCGCAGCGATGCGACGCAGCGTCTGTTCAGGTATGCGTTATGGAAGGTCACGGGGTGTACTCATTCGTGACCGAAAAAAATGCCTCTCCGAGGGAAAAGGCCGAGGAGAGGAGAAAGATCGACATTATACCGATGCTCGCACGCGCTCACGCACTCTTACGCGCGCACACATACGCGGCGGATGCGCTCGCCTCTTTTCCTTCCTCTCTCCGTCTCGCCCGCGTGGCGCGCGAAGCGAGAAGGGAAGAAGCGAGAACCGGAGAGCCGTTCCTCAGGAACGGAGGATGCCTATAATCGGCAATGGACGACCGCGCCTCGGCACTTTCGCGTACCTTGACGTGGACACCGGCGTAACCGATCGACCCCGCGGTTAATCATCATCGTCTCATATAGAATTCTATCCCCGGCGCGCCCCTCCTCTCTTACGCTTGCGCACATGTATATTACACGGTAGCGTAACTAAAACATAATTTTAATATAGCCGGGGGTGGAAGAGACGGAGCGGAACGGCGGCGGTGGCGGCGACGACCTCTGCGACGGCATGTCAAGGAAAAATGATCGACCGAAAGGGGGCAGGGGGGAGAGGTGCAATGTATTTCGGTGTCTATACACGGTTACGTGTTATTTATAGCGTCTCTCACACTCGCGTTCGGATCGAGGCGAGAGATAGAGGAGTACGTGTGCACACATGATAAACACCGGTGCGTGCCGCGTGAGGTTATCTCCTTCTTTTTTCGTCTTTGAGGCCAAGCTCTCTTTCTTTCTCTCTCTCTCTCTCTCCCTCCCTCCCTCCCTCCCTCCCTCCCTCTGATTGCGATCTCTCGTCCTCCGACGGAATGCGGTAAATAGTTCACGATCTTTGCTCTTATTTCGCGAACGAAGATCGCCACTCGGCAAGATTCGCAGCAACATGTATCGCGTTACATCGTCCGGTGTGCGAGCGTATGTGCATCTACGCACGCGCGCGCGTGTGTGTGTGTGTGTGATGTATTAAGCCAGTATGACGATAACGACTAAATATATTTTTGCACGGCGGATGAATTTTTTTTGCAAGTTCTCGCTCTCTGAGGCGGCGATTTGCGCCGCGATAATAAGGGGCGTTTAGCCGTCTCCGAAGTCTCACTTTGGTGGTCCAAATTGCCGCGCGTGTGCCGCGCATAATTTTCCTATCGTACACGCAATTTCAAAGGTGTCCGCTTATATTAGAACATTCGTTTTGCTGGGTGCGATTACACGCGGCGCGAGTGGTTGCCGACTCGCGTGCACGAACTGAGAAAGCGCGGTGTGAAATACACCGACGCGCGTTGCTTTTTGTTTTCGGTCGCGGTTTACAGTAGACACAATGAGAGAGGGGTTTCGTTTTTTTTTCTCATACGATTATGATTTAAAAACGCGCGCTAATTGAGACACCAGCGGAAAAACATGCCGCTTCGCGAACCGCGAGCGCGGTAATTTTTGCACCACCGCACAGCGGCTCGAAAGGAGGAGAAGTTTTTGGCCGAAACTTGACGAAAACTCTGAATTCTGATGAAACATCTTGTGTACGGAATTGTTTATATATAGAAAATGTCTTTGAAGGAAATAACTATTTAGTCCCACTTTTAAAAGAAATATTTGTTATAAAGTCATTTATTACCTTGTTTGGATAAATGCACTAAAAACCCCGTGTTCAGGTTTTCATTGATCCTAATCATCGTCTTACTGATTCAAAAGATGGATCGTCAAGAAATATCTATCTAGACCACTGTGGGGTTAGCCAATGCCGCCTCAAGCAAAAACCACCAATAATGCGAAGACTTATTTAGCGCCCCGAATTTTACGTAACGCGCCGATGCGTAAAACTCACGTTGCGCAACGCATCGGCAAATAATCTGCGACCGGTCGGGCCATAAAATCGCTTCTTTATTGAGCGCAGGCACTTTCAAACGTTACTTTTAACTCGTTAACGGCCGATTTGGCAGGCGTCGCGTTAACCTGACCGATTCTCCAGAGCTCTCCGGTCCTCCGCGCGCATTTCGCGTCGAACACGGTCGTTCGAATCCGAGTTTCATTCTGCGCCGGACGCACAAAGAAGAGCGCGAAGTAAGAGAGAGAGAGAGAGAAAGAGAGATAGAGGGCAGCCGGTGCGATACGATAAACGCGCGCGCGTATCCTCGGAAGATCGCGGCTGCTTTTTTAGCCTTAGTTCTAGAAAGAGAAGAGGAATCGGCTAAAACCAAGGTTAAAGTTAACCGTCGGCGGCGGCGGCCACGGCGGGCGAAACCGGCTCCCTAAGGCTCGGCGCCACGGCGAGGAGCACATACATATATATACGGTGCTTCGTACGGTGCCTTTTGTACATAGTTTTGCGAATTAAAACGTAGTGAAAAGTGGACGCGCACGGATTAAATTCCAGCGCAACAGGTAGACCGGCCGCGCTGATTGCGATCTTCCGCCCCGCGCGCGGAATGCGGTAAATAGTGCGCGATCTTTAATGTTTACCCGCGAGTAAATCCTGCGAGAGGACTCTCGCCGTCCCTTGTCTCACGTCAAGCACGACGTTTCTCCGTCGTGAGAGACAAATTGCCGTTAATTATTCAAATCGCACGTCCGAGACGCGTCAGTCGCGCGTCGTCTTATCGCCGTTTCGCCGCGCGCAACCATAAAGAATACGGCCGTGATTGCTCTCGCGCAACCACCACCCCCTCCCCCGGATCGTATGTCAGCCGTGTAACGATCGCGCCGGAAGCTGGCCCTCCCCGTCCCTCCCCCGGGAACGCATTTGCATGCGCCGCGCGGCTCCGTCGAGTTTGCACCTGCGTTCGCTCGCTCGCTCGCTCTAAGCGTGATTTAGAGTAGCGAAAGCCCGCCTGCTGCCTCCCTGAGCCCGCGGATTTATATGGGCATCGGTATTCCGCTCTTCTTCTTCTTCTCGTCTGAAGGACGAGCGCACGGGACGCGTTGCAACGCTCGCGAGCCTCTCGGCGTAACAACTGCGGCCGAGAGCTGACCTCTCAGAGAGCCGCTCCGGGAATGCAACCACGACGGAAACAATCGCGCGGATCCCCGAGCTACGGTTTCTCGGAGGATCGCGCCGGCGTGCGTCTCCGCGCGGACGACGCATCCCGTGCGATCCCGAGGCGGACTCGCCACCAGCCGAGCGAGGGGGACTTTGCTCGGGAAAGCGGCAGGCTGTGTTCGAAGTGATCGATCGAGCTTCGTGGCGCGTATTGATCGACATGTGGGATTTTTCTGCCTTGAAAATGTCGCCTTTCAAGTTGGTGCTTCAAGACGTGTTTAACAGCTGATAATTATTCCCGCGCGGACAACTTCTTGGAATCTAATTGGGACCCCAGACCGGCTTTCCAATGTAATTATGGGTTCTGGTTTGGAAGATCTACATAGGTTCTGGTTAGAAATATAATATTTCAAACATACGATTCTAAGCGGAAAGTATAAACGGATCCTATTTGATCGACCCCCTTTTCCAATGTTTTCCCAAAGATTTTTCTGTTCTCCATTTTACGCTATGATCGAACAAAATATCTAAAACATTTTGAGTATTTACATTTTACAAATACACACATACACGCATATAACGCGCGCGTTATTAAGCGTAATAAGATTAAAAATATAATAAAAGTGGGAGCTATAACCTATTTTGGGGCAACTTTAGATATTCCAATCGAAATCTATGCTGCACACATGGAAGAAATTCGGGAAAATTTCCGTGCAGAGTTACAGCCGTCCTTCGCGACTAGATTCGCGACTTGTTTACATCGTAAGATAGAGGGTAGAATGAAGAATGAGCGAGGGAAGGAGATTGTTCCCCTCTCGTGTCGTTTACTTGGAAAAATAACTAGGATAATAACAAGGCGTAGTCGCGCGAGCGAAGATTGCCGGTGAGCTATCAGAAGATTACCCGAAGGGCGATACTTTGATCAACTCAATCCACAAGCCACGGCTTGATTCCAGCTTTCAGACTAATTAAAGGGTCGCGCGGGGTAACAGGCGCAGAGAAGGCCGCAACGCGGCCCGTGGAAGTTTTACGGTTACGTCGGACGCATCCCCATGCATTTCCTTGCGAGGGAAGTGCGAGAAAAGACGCGGGAGATTTTCGGGATCACGTCGAGTGGATAATACTCTCGATCTCTCGTGAGATCTTCGCGTCCTTCCTGCGACGTCGTCAATTCGCTAAAGGCATAATCCGTAATGACGGATCGCGTCAGCACGAAGCCGGCGAGGAAAGTGTCGCGCAACCACAATACCGCGGACGACAATCGCGAGTTGTTGTCGCAGGCAAAAATCATCATCCACCGAGCACCGAGGATGATTTCGTTACGCTTATTAATTATTTCCAGCTGGGACGCGCGATCCCGCAGAGAGCGCATTTTAACGGCGAGGCTTCGCGTGCAATACGCTTCTCGTTACGCAATCGGTCCGCTTGTCAGCGCCAAGTTCAAACCAGGTCACCCGCGCGGTCGCTGAAAAAACGTCGAACGTGTTGTGCGCGCGAGAGAATCCAGGCTGGAGAAATATATCAGCGAGTTCGAACGAATATGCGGCTCTTGCTTCGCGGTTTTACATCTCCGGTTTCGCTCCGGCTTTTACTTTTTAATAACGTTCTCACGACTACTCCCTCGGTGCTCCGCTTTCTCAACTTTCGAAGCTGCTTGTGTCGAAAAGCTTGACAAAATTCGCGCTGGAATGCTTGACGTGCTATCCCGGGGAGATTGAATAAGACGTCAGATAAGGGTACGTTATGAAAGAAGCGACGCCGGATACGCTGCGAGAGTCTTACAACGATGCTTTTATTTACCGTAATAGTTGGAAAGTCGGCGAGTATAATGCTACGTAATCTGGGGGAGCTGATGCCTCGAATAATCTCTGTGGCACAGTTTCGATCGTTTTATTAAGTTAAATAGTGTACATTAAGTTGATATGATCGCACACACACACACACATACGTCGATCCACTTATTACTTTTTAAGTCCATACAGTTTGTAGAGTGTGTATATTGCAACAGACATGCATCTCAGAAACTCCTTATTATTGACGCAATTGTAAATAATGGCAAAGCAAACTGTGTCGCAGGAAAGAAAGCTTGGCGAGAAGCCAAGAGACAAAATATATCGTATATCGTAGAACTCGATCAATGAGTCATTTTAGACGGACCTCAGTAAAAATCTCCGAAAACAGCCCCCCTCATAAAATTATTAACAGCTTTCCCAAACTGGAACATCTCGAAGAGATTCTTGCAATGTAAGAGGCTGCGCTCGAAATCTATTAATAAGATCGACGTCATTCGCGGTCACACCCATCTGCAGAAAGGACCGAACCGGTTCGGAAAAAATGTGGATTTACCGAATATCGCTCTGTCGCAACACGAGTATTTTACTTAGCGTGCATTCGTTCACATAATTATAACAATATAATTACATATAGAAAAGTCTATGAAAAAAATGTGTCTCATTGAGGAGCATTAAGTAGAAAAGAAAATCGCAAAGGCAATAATTTGCTCGTATAATCAATAATTATACTGCTGGGGTAATTGTTACTTAAGATTTTTTTCGTGTAATCCTTACAATTTACTTTCGCTCGTCATCGTATGCGGAAAATCGTCAAGCATCGCAATGTCGAGCCGCCGACGCGGCCAATCGACCATCGCGGTTATTTACTCGGCCGACGTTAATTTCCAGCGTTTCCCTTTGTAATCAGCGAAACTACAGGTTCTACACTAGAACCGCGACCTCGGCAATGCCGAACCTTTCGCTATCGATCTAAACCGACGCCAACGACGACCGACGACTACGTCACGCTCACTCGAATCGCGCTTAATAAATCGCCGCGTCGGAATAACGGAGTGTATTGCTTTCCGCGATCGTATCGACAATCGTAATGCGTAATATTAAGTGAATTCCGGAAAATAAAGCGGACGTGTAATCTATTTCTTCGCGGGTAAACAGCGGGTAAACCGCGATAAAACGTCATCGAGAACGAGAGGCGAGCGAACGACGCGCATTTACGAGTGCATTAGTATTATCAGACAGAGAAAGAGAGAGAGAGAGAGAGAGAAAATGCGAGCGCCGAATACGAGCCTTATTTATATCCGTTAAGGAGTGCAATCGTTATTAACCCTCTCACTCCCGATGTGGCTATGTGGCGAGCCATTCTAAAAGCGCCTCAATTAAAAGCTCATATCGGTTATCCTCCGCGTTATTAAAAGCGAAGTGCGGTTTCGCAAGAGGCATATCGGTGTTTCTGGAGTAAGAGAAATTCGCATCTTCTATCGTACCTGCGAATACCGCATCAGTCGATGCTTTCACATAGATTGAGATCTAATTGAGCACGTTTATGCCTCTCCGGCACATATACCTCGAGCAAAACGTATCCATATGCTTCCGAGAAAAATGTTTGAACCTTGGGTTTATGTGTTCTTTTTTTCTTTTTTCTAAAAACGGTAACGATCCAAATTTTCGCTGTAATAAATGAATCTTCTTCTCCGTAAATTAATTCCGTTGATCGCGCATTGTGACGCGCAACCTTCGATACTGAATGTAATCGGGCGATCCGTGAGAAAGTATCGAACGAATCAAGGAACCCGAATTTTTTTCTTTTTTTACTTCTGCCGGATATCACGTGGAGCCGGGAAGTTCAACTTAATTAAACGTCGTTTCTCTCCGCAACGTCTCTCTAATTCGGGAACGAGAGAGAGCTAAAAATAGGTACTTGCGTTTACACACACGGGCGTTCCCAGGTGCGGTGGCGCCAAGCATCCCGCGGAGAATCACTCCGGAGGATCGACAGGTCCTGTCACTCCTCGCGGGTATCCTTGATACGTCGCGTCGCTCACTCACTGGACGCTGCACTCGCGCTCCTCTTTTCTCCCTTTTCCCTTATTCTCCCGTTCTCTTTCCCTTTTTCTCAATCGTCGTGTCGTCTCCGCTCGCGTCATAGAGGCCTCTTTTGCGCGACGGCTTTATATCGCGTTCCCAGCCGCGCGCACGCACTCCCGGTGAAAACCGGATCCGAGGGCCGCGCGCAATGGTATGCGTCTTGTCACAGAAAGTGTCCGCTGCTCGCGAAATCACTGCACTTTGGAGAGCACGCTCGGTTACGGAGAAGTGTCGGGACGATTGGAGCGATATACGTATATTTCTCGTTTCTTCCTTTCAAATCGAACCCGGTGCGCGCTTATTGACAGCCTCGGCGAGTTCCGGCTTTTTAACGCGCGACGTTGCAAGGATGAAGGACGAGTACACGCGGCATCGTCGGCGGGTACGAGGAAGGTGGACGACAAGTCGCTCTTGTTTTCCGTTTTTACATTCCCCCGCTATCTCCGATATCGGTTTAATGTCCCGCATTTGTCGAGTATACTTAGACGAGTTTCCCGGCGGAATCTCTCGCGCTCGCGTTACCTGATAGTAGGCAGATAAGTGTAGGCAGCGGATTATCGGGAAGGAGGTAGAGTTAACTGAATCAACGAGAATTGCGTGGGGAAAAGTAAAACACCGGACACACATACACTGGTTCTGGGCAGAAAAAAAAAAAAATCTCAGATATCGATGTTATTTGCGTCATTTTTGTTTGCGCAATGCGGCGATCAAGTTACAAAGTGTAGAGAACGAGAGAGAGAGAGAGAGAGAGAGAGATACTGGCGGTAACTCACGCTAGATCATTATCCGCGTCGCCTATACCGTCCACGCTTAGCCCGAATTAAGCGTTTGCTAATCGCGCTAATGCAAGAGCCTCGTAATACTTCCCTCATCGAGGAGAAATCAATTACGATAAGATACATAATCCCTCGAATTAATTAGCCACGAGCTGCTCTCGATGAGCGCTGGACGCGCGCGCGCGGTCCATCCTTTTTTAAGGTGGGCCACTTAATCGAAAGTCCAGGCCGCGGCCACTTTCTAAAGCGATTTAAGGCGCCTGCACATACACACACCGGCCGGGGCAGCCGGAAACTGCATGCTACCAATATCCGATGATGCGATTACTTTCGACTCGCTTTGCAGAGCGAGCGAAAGCCCGCGGCGCCGTGTAAACTCGCCGTTACTCCGAGTTTTCGAGTTTTCTAACGCGGAGCTCGCCGCACCGAAATAAACCCGGTAAGCGAAAGGGAGGAAAGATCGCAAAGCGCATAGTCCGTGAACGAGCCGCGCGTTCGTTGGCAAGAAGCGTGTATTTATCCCGTCACGTAAAAAAGAAAAAAGAAAATAGGTATCTGATTTGCGTTACGCCCAGGCGGCTACATAATTTCTGATCGAGCTGCCAACGCACACCTCGCTCGCACCATCCTTGACACCATCTGCCTAAAGGATGTACTAAAGGTCGGCACCGATGTACATCCTGATGTAATACCAGCAGACGTTCAATTTCACGACAGAGCCGTGCAATGCGTACAATGTGCGCGTAGATTTTCATTCGGCGAAGTGCCCCGAGCTTGCGAGCTTGCGATCAAACGATTTTGTTACTTCGAGAGAGCAATTTCTCTCTCTCTCTCTCTCTCTCTCCCTCTCGCTCTTTTTATCGATCGAGACGCGATCGGTACGGTATCATTTTGTTCGACTAGCCACTTCGTTGAAAAACGAACGCGAGAAGCTCGCTACCAAAAGTGACCAGAAGAAGAAGATGCTGAAGGCGCTAAAGGAGGTCTCGATGAAGGATCGCAAGAATCTCCTCGAGGGGGAGGAGAGGATGGCTCGGGACGGCAAATAAGACGAGTTTCGCCGGCCGCGACGAGCTGATTGGGAATAATGTCGTCGGTGAAAACGTACACGTTACATTACAGGCGAACATCTGTTTCGCGGCGAGCTACGCGCTCCTTACATCGCGCTGCCCCGTAAATCATGCTTCGGGATTATGTGAGCGCTTCGAGGGAGCCGACATGCGCGGGACGACGGGGAACAAGTTTAAGGATAAGCAGAGTTTAACGGAGACCAACGCTGCTCGCGTCCTTGAGAGACTAATCCCGGAGTGATTCCAGTTGACGATAGGCGAATAATCCCGGCCTTGACTCCCGGAGAGGCCGAAGCCACGTTAAGCCGCCCGATGATCGACGAGCCGCGAGGGTCGCAAAAAATCCACGACAGGAGTGAATTAGCCGATCCATCTCTCGGCGCTCCGGACCTCCTCCGCATCGTCGATCAAACGTCGCGAAAAAGATCGGCGAGCCTCGCGCGCGCCACCGGCGTTGCGTCCCCAGATTTCCGAGCGTTCTCTCGGCTCGCTCTCGAAACGGGACGCGAACTACCGTCTACCAGGATATGCCAGACGCGAGGGAAACGGTCTCTCCGGTGAGCGCGGGAAGCGGCGCGAAGCGGGACGCGATAACGAAGGGCGCAGGTAGAGCTGTTAGGTGCACCAAAATTGTTCCCGCAAACACACCAAGACTTACCCGTCCCCATGGCTGTCAGCAACAGCCTCCTTCCGCCTCAATCCTTCCGCGTATCCAGGATGCAATCTTGGCTGAGTTTGTGTTTCACTGCGCGAGGGGAGAAACTGTATTAAAAAAAAAACCGCGACGACGACGACGACGACCACCGTGGGTGATGCGTCGGGGGACGACTTCCACGTCCAACCGGGAGACCGCGGACGAACTGGTACCCGGAGAAGACTTTTGGTGAGACTTCGACGTGAGACAACCTCGACGTCATCGCCAGCCTGGTGTCTCATTGGCCGACGGTCCTCTCGGCTTGGTTGCTTGCCTCTCTCTTTCTGAGGGCTCCCTTCCTCTCCTTTTCCTTCTATGAGCTCCTCTCTCTGACCGCTTACGTACTCCTCTCCCTCTCCCGGCCTCCTCCTCCTCCTCCTCTTCCTTTTCCTCCTCTTCTTCCCTCTCGTGCTCTCTCTCTCTCTCTCTCTCTCGTTTGGCTCTCTCCTTCCTGTGCGGCCGATCGAGATATTCCCGTCTCGCTCTGTCGCACTCCCACGAGAGAGTGCTAGACTTCGCATTGGAGTCACTACGTGCGCGAAGTCAGTGAGCTCAACGCCTGGAACCGATCTCCCCGCCGCGACTCGCGCGAAGGTCTGTATAAGGCATACGAGGCGTACGGGTAGTCGCGGCTAAAGTGTCTCGCTGGATAGACGATACTGTAGGTAAAGGTCAGTTAGCGTTATCGAAGATAGACTCGGTACCTCGTACATATTTAGAAGGTTAACGGGTTACCGCATTCTTCGGACCCTAAAAAGTTACGCCGATAGCTGCGAAATCCTACCGTGTGTCATACCTATGTTGACGACAGTAGCGATTAGGCATTAGTATATTGATGGGAGTAAATATGCATTGAGAGAAGCGGAAGAAACTTGTGTAAGAATGAACATCTTCAAATGCGAGCCGCTCGAAATAGAGATAATGTCAAGATAATATATATATAGATAGATAATATGTATCATAAGGTTCTTGGATGAACCACTTAGGTCACTGAAATGTCCGATTATGCATCGAAATGCCACACGATCCTTGCTTCCTGGCTTAATTCGCATTCTTTGGTCGCAATTTAGCAAAGATAATAAAATATGAAATAAGACCGAGAGCCACCAAACAAATTGCGAGATAGATGCGCCACTCGAATTGATCGCTGGCGGATTGCGTAATGCTCCTCGCGACCGGGGCTGCCGGCGACCGTGCTGAAAGAATCATAGTTATTATCCTCAAGGTAACAGGCATCCTTCCCGAAAGATTCAAGGTCACCGATCGGGCTCGATAAGAAACTGCGTTAAATGAGAACTGAAGTCATCCGAGCTGAGTATATCGCAGCTATCTGAAATTCACATTCACCTGCGGATCGAGAGTAATTTTTTCCATTCGCCACGACAATGTGTACGAGAGGTGTACAAAGCGTCTTAAAATTACCATACCGGTTTCCCACCACGGTGAATATGTAAAAATGAAAGATCGAACCGATATATGTCAACGACGTGACGACACAACATGCCATCGGTGATAACATCTCGTCGAGCAAGGTTTCCCCATAAGCAAAATAAATAATTTAAAAGCTGGGAAATGTGAGCGGTAACGCTAAAGATATCTTATTTGGAATATGCAGCCGCTTCGTACAAACTGAGGATTCGTCAGCAAAGCTCAAATCTCTTCCTTTCTCAACAATATAAATAATAAGGGAGCGCGTTGCAGGCAGAATCGTCGCTTCCTGCAGCGGGCAGATCGCTGCTCAGATTCGCGGAAGTCAGATCTCATGGATCGCTGCTCGATGCCTCAAAAGATTGCACCGTGCAGCACGGATCGTTGCGCCGATCCGCGGAAGAGGAAAAAATTCATAGGATCCGGAGATCCTAGCAAGGTAACTACGCCGCGCGTCGCGAGTCCTTATACGTTGTGAGCATCCGGACGAATGCCGTCTCGTACATGCCGCGTATTCTTGTCGGAACGAGAAGGACGAAAACCATACCTGGGGTGATCCCAAGGCTATCGCGGGAATTCACGATTCGATCGAACTCGAGGCGATCGAAAGAGGCAGCCGAAAGAGATCTAATCCACGCGTACGTTCCTTGAAGATACAAAGAGAGAGAGAGAAAGAGAGAAAGATTTGAACCTTCACATCTTTCCCACCAGCTATGAATAGGCTGTATTCAAACTTAATCCTACAGTGAAAACGTTAAATAAAATTTCTCCTTATAAAAAGCGTCGCGAATTGTAAGTAATTCGGATTCGATAATCTCCCAATATAGAATAAGAGGACATGGATTCGACTGGGATAACGTCAAGATATTAGACGTGGAACATTCTTATATAAAAAGGAATGTATTCAAGATGTTTTTCATAAAACGCCAGAAAAACAATCTTAATTTACACGAAGACCCGATAAATCCAAACAACTTTTATTCTCATATTATCGACAGATTACCACAAGTTTACACTTTTATCTCCGTTTGTTCATTTTGTTTTTACTGTTGTGGCCAGTTTCATGACACTATTCAAATCCGACGACACACTTTCATATTTGTACAAATTCAATTTTTTCATTTATGTTTTTAACTCTTCAATGTTTACCGCAAGCAACGACCAGCGTCGGCTCTTATTTGCCTTTCTCCTTCTTTTCTGATTGTGACTCCTCGGACACGCTTAATTCGGCCCCTGAACTTGAATCTTGAAAATTTTACCTCGAATTTGAGCGAAGCTTCGAAACTTTACTCGAGTTTAGGATCCTCCAAGCAATTCTGGCTGTTTAGTTCCTTTCTCGCTCAGTTTCTCCTTCTTTCGACCGTGTTCTTCGTAATAAAGAAAAAAGAAATCCGAAATATCTCGTTTCGTTTCCTCCTTATTCATAACGATCTGCACGCGTCATCTCAACCGCGTGATCTCAAGATAACGGAGAAGATAACACGAACTTTACACGGTTCTAATGACACCGTAGCCCGCAGAACCTGCGAGCACGGTGGTGTCGGTGAACTCGGAGGCGCCTCAGGGCATTTCGCAGACGCGGGTCGCGAGAAGAATCTGCGGACGTGTTGGTATACAGTTTGCGCCATTATGTTTAATTTATCGCGCGCTCTTGTACGCGGTCTGACCGATTCGTGCGAGAACCTCTCTCTCTCTCCGTAAGGCCGCAAGGCACGCGGGACAATCAGCGTTATGAATAAAGCAGAACGTAAAGTACAGAACGCGCCGAGGCACGAAGCGGCTTTAACGAACACGCCTGCGCTGAATAAACTGTTCGTCGCGGCGAAATAAACAGGCGCTTCCTAAATTTTACAATGTTTCCGTGACTGCGGTAAACGCTCCAAGGAGCGGGTTAATTTCTGCAAGAAGGGCAAGCGCTTCTTGAACCTTGCTTTTTTTCCACACTGGGAGAACAGAGCCCCGAGAATGTACGAATATTTAAGGAAGAAAACGTCTGTATTCCAGCAGGACTGACAGCTGCGGAAAAATTTATATTAAAGATTGCGCAACTATCGCGTAGATTGCGAATTTTCACGCTGCACGAGCTCCTGCTGGGATAATCCGAACAGAATTTACTCGATCGACTCGCGCCGGTAATTTGCCCGAGCGTAAAAAACACAACTGTCTTGATTTAATTTAAAGGACGCAACTTGTTTACTTCCATTCGATGAATTTGTACGAGAATTTCATAGATTTCTTCCTTCTTAGTTCACACATGTCTCGACTATATCCAATTCGCTTCACGCGCTGTTGTTCGGGTTGGATTCATCAATACGTCGCCCGTCCCAATTCCCCTTTCGGCCGGATTACGCTCCGCGTACACGCGTAATTCTCCGGCGAGTCGATTACAGGTCGAAACCAGCGATTAAGTCCTGCCGGGGGTGTCAGCTGTGTACGCGGATACGGAAAAATGTATTCACCGTGCTCTCTCGTAATTCATTCGCATTCAACGCACGGATATATAATTGAGCTGGAATGAAAAATGTCCTCGCTGACTCACTTACATTCACTACAGCTCGCTTTTCTTGCGGGCTCCTAATGATCGTACGATGCAATTGCTCCCTTGTGTCCGCCGCTCGTTTTCCACGGCGGGCGCGATTATTCACCCGCGGGATTAAACGGGCTTTGAGAAGCCGACGGGCGAAAAAGTTGTCTCCGTCGTGCGGTGAGGGGTCACTCTTTCTTACCCGGCTGGGAAAATTACAGAGACCGCGGAATTACCCGCGGAATCTTTAGTAAGTAACGCGCAACGGATGATTTTACCCTTTACGCTCACTGAGCTGCGCCCGAAGTAGTAGTACTGTTAGAGTTAATATGCGTACGCGCGCCGCATGAGGACATAACGTCCTCGCGCGCGCGCGCAACATGCAAATGAAGTTTTCATAAAATAATCACCGTGGAGACGCGATGATAAAATGATCATAGTGCTCGGCAGACGAGACTGGAGACTTCTACGTTTTATTGACGCGCCGTAGAGTGGACGTCGTGCCGATGTCCGCGCGTGGCGCGCGGCCCTACCTTTGCGATCCTCCATCTCCTGCCTTCGTCCTCACCTCCGTTCGTCCTCCAGCGACACTGCGATACCCCAAACGCGGCACTTGGCATCTGAAGATTTCAATCCAACCGCGCGACCGCACCGATGTTGCGTTCCGACGTGTGGAAGAAGAGAAGAACGAGTTTAATCGGGAAGAACGTTTTAATCGGGAGGAAGAATGAACAAAGATAGCGCAAAGACTCTGAAGGTAAACGAACAATAACAAGAAACGAACAAAACAAGAAAGGCTAATGTACAGAGAAAAAGATTCCTTTGGATTTGATGCTGGCTTAACTTGAGTTTGTTTAATATAAACGATACAATTTAATACCAATTATCATCTTGCTTGAACGAAAATGTTATTCTTCCGCTAAAGCGAACTATGTTGTTTGATAAAGAAAACAATGTTATTTAAAGGAAATAATATTTTTTGCAACAAAGAAAATTATTTCATTACATATTAAACATTGTTTCACATTGTTTCGCAGAAAAGGTATTTAATATTTTTCTAACATAACGTTGCTTCTTTCAAAGAATTCATCGCCCGTGACCACCATTGCAATGCTCGAATGAAAATACAAAAGAAACATGTTATTTAACGTAAAGATATTTATCGTTCGAGAAACCAAACAATCCCGTCTGTTGAATCAAACATTCGTTTACTAGCTCCATCGAACAAAAAAACGCATATTTATTTTAATCAAAGACATTTTGTACATAAAGAAATCTTCTTTTTCTTTATATAGGTTTGTTTGTTTTAGCCGAGGTTGTACTTTAGCCTTGGAAACCAGTGTATAATCTAACATTGAAGGGAAAAGGAACGAAGTTCCAGTGTGGCGTTAGTTCGGCTAAAACGGACAGGCAACTAATGAGAACCGTCGCTGGCTGTTGGGCGCGATAATTTAAATCTAGCAGCGAGAGGATGGAAAAAAAAAGTAAGGTGAAAACCGAGGCGTTCGGTCCGCGTTAAACGCGCGGCGGAAACACGGACGAGAGCGTCTACGGGTGAAGGAAGGCGGTTTGCGCGGGGCCCGCGAATTCCTCGCAGGCCGATTCCAGCGAGACGCTAACGTGTAACGGGTTCGCGCGACGGACGAAGCGCGTTCATTTCGTATTCCCTTCGACGACGTGTCTCATCCGCCTGGCCGGTGCTGTGGTAGCGCGACGCAACGGCGTCGGCAGCGTAGGGTCGCCCGACGGGACGAGGCGGGGCAAGACGAGCACGCCAGAGAGAGAAAGAGAGAGAGAGAGAAAGAGACGGCGGCTCGATCGGATTTCAAAAGCGGGATAAGCGCTCAGTGTGAAACCGCCTTGTAAACGGTCACCGATGTTTTGTACGCCCCGTCGACCACGTTTAGGGCACGCGCCCGCGTGAGACGGGATCACCACCGGTGCTACACACTAGAGTCGCGTGTCCCTAACCGCATCCCGCTGAGGAAGGCGAGACGCAATGATCGTGCCCTTTTTGCATCCGCCCAGGACAATAACGCTGAAGCCGGTGCGGTTCCGCCCGATGTCCCCTCTCGCCGAGGGGATTACTTCGTCGATTACCACTTGATCGCTGCGCGACGTCGCCACGTAGGAAATTTCGCGACGTGGTGCTCGCGGAGCCTCGAACGTGTCGCTGCGTTTGCGTGAGGATTTACTGTTCCCTCGCGTGAGGCTCACAGCGCCGCCAAATTTGCTCAAGAAAGTCCCCCGAGACGGTATTTGCATATTCAAGTAGGGGAGACCGGAGTTTGCTGTCACACCTTTTACATACTAATTAAAAAAAAATGATATATTCAATTTTGCGATATCGTGTAGATCGTAACTACGTTCTTTTAGTTTGTGGAAAAAAGGATATTAGTCATATATATTTATACGCAAAGAAAAGTTATTTAACCCTTTGCACTCGAGGGCTCCAGAGCGGAGCCATTTAAAATTTGTCTTCAAACTCGAGGGCTCCGCTATGGAGACAATGCAAATAGCAAGAGCGGAATATCCTATACACAATAGTTTTTACGATTTGTCTTTGTCCTTATGTTATGAACTGAAAGTTATTTGCATTGTCTCTGCATAGCGGAGCCCTCGAGTTTGAAAAGACAAATTTTAAATGGCTCCGCTCCGGAGCCCTCGAGTGCAAAGGGTTAAGCAAAATCGTTTAAGTGGGGACAACTGACCTCAGACTCAGGACTCGGTTGTCATATTTTTGTTCATATATAAAGGAAAATAAAATACATAGTTTTCGTTTCAACGTGTTTTTCACATTTTATTAACGATATCACATAGTCAAGATGCAGTTTTACCTCCACCTGTTTTTCTATGCATGTGCTTCGCGTGCGCAAAGCGGGGTCTACAATGAGAATTTAAGCTCTAAGCGTTGAGAAATTGGCCGATCACGGTCGAATGTGAGGAAAATAATCCTCCCCTACGGAGAAGAAGAAAATTTCGCGACGACAACGCGCGATAGCGCACGGTGGAGCAAGATGAAACGAAATCGACCATTCACACGCTTATCAGCACGATTACGCGGATGAGCGGATAAGCATTTCCGACGTAGCGCAAACTCGTGGACGCGACGGGTTCCACGCTTGCTCCCCCTAACGCGATGTTATGCCAACGAGAGATCTCGAGGGCCTCAAGTACGCGCATTCCGCGCGCGGCTGCCCTATTACATAAGCAATTATCTTGGATCGTTCACAAGCGGCTCGCCGTGAATCGTTACGCGCGCGACGCGGAAAAAACGGTCGGAGAGCAGAAGAGACGCAATGTTATTCGCGGACGTTATAATATTTATCGTCCGCAACTATAAATAGACTGAAAGCCGCGTCGCGCCCAACCAGTATCGCTCCTGATAGTGTTGTAGTCGAGGTCGGGGAACGCGCAGCAGCACCGACGGGGTCTATTGTGATAATTGACCAATTTGCGAACACGGCAGAACGGCACGTGTCTGTCTCCCGATGCAGTGAATGATCGCCGGCCCGTTGATTCATCGTCGCCGTTACGCAACAATGCGAGTAGCGCACGCAGCGCGCGCGAGCGAGCGGGCGTGCGCGCTCGCTCGTTCGCGAGCACGACAACCGATAATGCGTCTCTTTCCGCGAGCCAAGCGTACAGCAGGAATTCCTAGATTGGCCGATGCCGTAACGCGCTAACCGTTCCGACAATAATGCCGTCGAAGCTCCCAGCTGTCGTCGCGAGCTGATGTCATGAACGAACGTCATGAGAGAAACGAGAAACTTACGGAAAGAAAAACGGTTTGACGGTAGAAGCGATTGGAAGCGATCGGGCTGAAAATCTCGCGTCAAGCGTGATTCAGTGCATAGGAAAAATAGTGCTAGATTCAATTAATTATTTATTTACATTATTCACCAGAAATTTAAGGGATCTCAAGGTGTTTTAAATACTAAATCACATTTGAAGAAAATTACGTTTTGAGGCAAATGATTGATTAATAATATTAATTTTACCAAATTACATTTGCAATTCAAGAGACTTCAAGACGTTTAAAGTACCAAATTATTGAAAAAAAATTTGAAAAAAATTACGTTTTGAAAAAAATTAATGATTAATTAATAAAATTAATATGATATTTAAATCGCCTTGAAATAAATTTAAATTTCTTTATCAATCTTACTCACGAATAATTGCGTTAACTGGTTAACATATACTCTACACATGTTTTTCTCCTTTGTTCTTAACATTAGACGCGGGATTATAAGTATTTAAGGACCAAACTGAACGGCCGATTTAACAGAGAAAGTGTATTTGCATACACACATACACACATGAAGAGAAAACAAAGGAGTGGCGTCGAGATAATGGATCGCTTTTCGTATTCGACCGTTCTGTATGCCGAACTCGAATTAGAACAGCGTAACTGGGTGCCGGCTATTATCTGTTTCTTTTTTGCTAGAAAACGACGCAGTGACACTCGACACGGTAATGACATCATATGTGTCAGGAGGACGTGTATGCATCGAGGTGACACTCTTGCATCGATCGTTGAAATCACTGCTGCTCCGCGCGTCCGTCCGTACCGGGCGTTGGAATCACCGCTGCTATGTGCATTCGTTCGCGCCGGGCGTTGAAATCACCGCTGCCGCTCCGCGCGCTCGCTCATATCGTGCGCTGAAATCACCGAAAGAACGATGGATTTGGGATTGGATTCGTTTAGCATACACGTACAGGAAAAAATATCATTACTAAGAAAAGCGATTACTCAGTTTACATTCCTTCTTTCAGTTCCTTTAATTCTCTAAGTTCTTTTAGTAAGTAACTTCAACAAAGAATCTTTTCTTCTTGATAAAAGTTTTAAAATACACTCATTATAAATGTTATAAAAGCTCATTATCACGCGTGTACTTAAAAAAAGAATTTATTCTCTTCCCAAGAATATTATAAAAACTTTATTGAAGAGAGAAAAGTTAAATTTAGTTAATTTGAATGAGCAAACCGAAGTTTGTTTTAACTTAATGTTCTTGACCGAAACATAAAACTTACGAGGATTCAGAATATATTTAGAATAAATTTGATACTTATAATGAATTTATGAAATATTTGACACGAGTAATATTTATTTGAAGGCAACATATATTTTCCTGTATATATATACAATTAATTCTAACCGACTAGCTTTCTTTTTTTCAATTCTCGTCTTTAAAGTAAAGCGTAGAGCAATAAAATAAAAAAAAACGAAGTGAAGAAATGCGTCTGAAATTTTAGAATACAAACAAAACGAAAGATATAAAATGGAAAATAGAGAAAATGAATGGTATAAAATATATAAAAAATAAAAGAGAAATATATGACAGTAAGGCAGAAAAGAATCCGCGAAAAATATCGTACTGTTAAGATAAGTGAGAACAAAGGATCTCACTAAGAAATGCCACATATGTACAGGCTTAGGGCGCTAAAGTGCGTAAGTCACCACTGCGTCGAGTTATTCGCAGCTAGAATCAACGACCGGCGATTCACTGCAATGTATGTACAGCAACGGATCTTTTAAGCTGCAAACTACGCCGCGTGACGGAAGCGCAGAGAGGAACGGAAGCCACTTTACTTTCGGTTTTCAATATACCTCATTATCCGCCGCGATGCGCATTAACGACTCTATCTCGTGATCACCTCGCTTGCGTAATTATTTGGTTATCCTCACAGTGAGGACCCGTTACCGCTTCTCCTTTATTTGTATCTCCTCACTTCGTAGCCAGCGCGAATCTTCCTACACAAAAAGGAGCTTCTGACAGCTTCTGCAGAAAAAGTAGATTAAAGAAATCAGCACGCGGAAATGGATCTTGCGAGATTGACTTTTTTATCCTTAAAAAATTATATACATGTACGTATGAATCGATCTTGAAATTCTTTAAACCTATTTGCCTTTGCGTATAGAAGCTACTTTTTATATGTCATAAATGAACTATAATAACTAATATTTCTTCCGACCTTTTTCTTGGAAACATCAGTAGCGAGTGTAACTAATTGCAAAGTGTGGGACGACGAAATCGCAAAATAATTTCTTTTTTATGAGAATGAGAGAAATATTCGTGTCAAATATATAAAACTTCTATTTTTTTTTTAATGTAACTTCTTATTTCGGATTATTTGAACGTATAAATTATGAGATTCTTCTTCATAAAGAAAGATTAGAGGAATTAATTTGATATATTCTAATTATTCGTTATTTCAAAACTTAGAATTTGACTTTATATAAAAATATAAAATGTATTTTTTATACTCGATGCAATTAAAATTTTGCAAAAGCAAGCTGTGCGAACGCAACGTTGAACGAGGCATCAAAAAATCGCACGAATGGCACTTTCTCCGAAATCGACGACTTCGCGGCATTTTCGAGAACCGACATTTCGCAAGCCGCTGTATTATGGTCGGCTATGTGGGCAGTCGAATGTCCGTGTGCGTCCCACGCACGCGTCATCGCATTTCACGCCAAATCGAGCGTCAGTATTTTCTTTTCGCAGAAAATGAAATGCGCATATATGTATCTTACAGTTTTTCGAGATTTCGATTCTCAACCTTGAAATCCGCGCAGAAGTGCAACGCCCTTTTTTTCTTAATCTCGGAAGAAAGAAATTATTCCATGACTTTCTCATCGAAACGCAATCGTTGAATCTGATCTGGAAAACGCGATCTCTCAATATATGTGTCAAAATCAATTAAAGCAGATTGTACTAAAACAAACCGATTGTACTAAAAGAACCGTTATTAACAATTTAAAAATCCAAGTTCTGATGCTACTTTGACGCTCTTAAGGATAGTTTGCGCCTATTTAGATGCGTCTATAGACTAGTAAAAGCTTACTTTGACGATACTACACTTCTTAGCCTCTCTCTTTTACCTTTGACTCCGCAGAGATTTCATTTTAACACATTTGATTTTGAAGCTACAAATGCTCTCGATATTTCGATTATTAAATGCAGAACAATTTATTTATTTATTTTTTTATTTTGACGCTGAAAGCAACAAAGACCGGTATTTAAGATACTCTCACGGTTAAAAAGTGGGAGTAAATCAGTAAATTATATCATTCGAATTGAACTTATTTGGTTAATTTAGCTCTTATTGTGTTGTAGAATGAAAGATTTAACACAGGGTTAAATTTCGGGTTATATCGACTCGGGTTACATCGGCACTCCTCGTCTAGTAGAGCAAAAATCTGATCGGTTAACGTTTGACTTCGCGTAAAAGGATGATATGGGCGTATCTTGGATGTGATATGACGCCGTTGCGCGATGTGTGGGTCCGTAATAGCCGGCGGAGTATCGTCGAGGTCATTCGATGGGCACTCGAGGTCGAGCAAGAGACGATTAGGGTGTTCTTAGGCTCTCGCTTGCCTGCTCACTCATTCGTGCCCGCTCGCTCGCTCGCAGGTTCCTAAGGACAACGGTTCTCAGGATGTGCGCGGCGGAGATGGGCTGGAACAGGAATAGCGAGGATGACGTAAGCGCCCAATGTGCACGCACCGCGCACACCCGTGTTCGCACGCACGCACGCTCACACGCGCGACTCCGGACCCGTTCCCGTGTTAGTCTCACCGTCACGATGGTGGGAGAGAGAAAGAGAGAGCATCGACTCAGTCACCACTGCAAATAACCGAAGAAATCAATACGAGCGAGGCTAGCTGCGCGACGCTTCCTTCCCATCCCGAGGTATTTCCATCCGGAGCTTCTTACCGACACGTAACTCATTATGTCCTGCGGAAGATGCGGAGACACGCCGATGACTCCGGGAATGTACGATCGGAATCGGAATGAACATTAAGAAACACGTTATTTCACCAAGCTTGTATCTTCCCGCATCGAAATAAGGAAACGCCATGAAACGAGAGACATTTTTTAGCGGGGAACAGATTCAAGGGAGAATCGAACTCCGCCATCGCTGTATAGCCGCGGTTACATACGCTGTACCATTCTCTAGATTGAAAATTATACCATTCTCTAGATTGAAAATTATACAATTTTCAGCCTTGACACATAAAGTCAAAATCGTTATAATTCGAGTCATTATAATTCCATCATTATAATTGGAGTTATATTTATTCAACCTCATGAGCTTTGTATTAAACTGAAAACTGTGTAATTTTCTGTACGAGGAAAACATTTCTTTGGATTTAATAAAATTTCTTCAGCAAATTTATTTCTTGAAGTGGAGCGAACAAACGAAGGTTGACTCAACAAACAGGATTGTTTGGTTTATCAAACAATAAATATCTTTACGTCAAATAACATATTTCTTTGTTTTTCATTCAAATATTATAATGGTTGTTACAAGCAATAAATTATTTGAAAGAAATAACATTATGTTAGAAAAATATTAAAGAACTTTGTTTCAGTGGAGAAAGAGAGAGATAGAGAGGACAATGTTTAATATATAATGAAATAAATTTCTTTTATTGAAAACCAAATAGTATATACATACAGGGATCCCAGATCAACACGGGAAACCCGTAAAATGAGTTGAGCTGAACAAAAAAGTTCTCAATCATTTTGTAAACAACATGCAAAATTTCGAGTTGTTAATTATTGAAAATGGGTGTCTATAGAGGCTTCTTTAATTAATCTACCCAAACTAATCCAAAGAAAATGTTTTCTTTGCGTAGAAAATAAACATATATGATGTTTACCGTACACAATGAAGATAGCTCTTTTCACAGGAATTCTATTCAATTTTACCATGTTTTCTACTTGTACAACAATAGACTAACGATAGAAATAGTCGATGGAGTTTACTCTGCCTTGAATTTCATAATAGTAGATCTCATTTTCTAACATACGCATAGCACAAAACACGGAACGGAAGAATAATCAATCAATGTCGGAGCGTCGATCAGTTTCTCGGTTGCGAAATTCCATAATAACGTTTGTAACCATAAAATTCTCTCTGTGTACATCCTTATATTTAAGCTATCCGCATTCCAGTTACGTAGATGGCTCGAGATTGCCGGAATTAAAGTCCGTGCGCGTATTGAAGTCACGATAGCGAAGTGAACGATTTTGAAAATGAGCGGAATGCTGTCTTTGGAAGCAGCATAACGGCAAAGCGGTTTAACGATATTTAAATCTAGAGAAAGCAAGCAACGGTTGCAGAACGGAGGTCGTGCACGATCGGAAAAATAGGAGGAGCAATAATCACGCGTCGCGACGCCGCGAGATTGTTCGACTCGCGCTCCGACGCGAAAGCCGCTCCGTCAGGTGCGATTCGTACGCGCGCCTCCGTGCGATTAAAATGTGTTTGCGGTATCCTTATAGACGCGCGAGTGTATGCTTTCAGTCAAGCGTTAACAAAGAACGTTAGAAACGGACGCTCGCGCGCGAGCGAGCTCAAGGGAATTCTCGCTTGGGCGCGCGAGCCTCTTTGGATGCGATCAATCGTCGCGCATGCAGGCGACAGGTCGACGGCGCGAGGCGAACGTCCGTGCCCGGAATCTAAAGTCGAAACTACCGTCGTCGGGCGCGCCGCGAAAATCGCGACGACGCGCCGCAACGCGGTGAGTTCGATTTTTTTACTTTCGCGAAGGCGCCCACAATGTGCGGCTCCTCGAAAGGAAAAATGCATCGTGAAACGCGAAGCGGCGGAGAACGGAAGTGCGCGGGAAAGAGTCGAGAAATTTCCAAGCGAGCCGGCGCTCAATTTCGCAATTCGGCGCTTCAATTTGCGACTCGGCGATTTCGCTTGCGACAATTTAATTTGCGATTGGCAAAATTTCGCGTTTCATTTGCGACGAGCCACCTTCGTTGGCAACAATTCAATTCGCCTTAGCTGGTTTCGCGGAATAACAGGAACAACGAGACCGCGAGTGTCGCGAGGGAGAGAGATCCCGCGCGCTTTAATGTCGCCGTAAATAAATCCGCGAACGTGCTCTCGCGCGCGCACGGCCGATCGTGAAAATCGGAGAATTCGTTGCGCGGAGGTGTGTGTGTCCACCTCCAGGAACAGCTCCGTTTCCCACTCGCCGCAACCGGAGGTTCGATTCAAGGTGATGCGCCGCGGCGCTGGTGCACACAAAATGACCGGATGCACCGGGCAATAACGTATCCGCTATCAAATGACTCTGTCCTTCGATAGTGGTTCGCCTAGCGAAAGTTGCTGGACGGAGGGGGG
>NW_014556062.1:167048-195890 GCF_001313825.1 Dinoponera quadriceps | reverse complement strand
GGGGGGGGGGGGGGGGGGGGGGACGATTACGAGCATGATCGGCGGTGCGCCGGTCTAGCGGCGACCTAATAAGAGAACCGTGGCCCATTACAAAGCAGCCTTCCAATCTCTGGAGCGGATCTCAAGATCAACGTACGGCCTCGACGGCGCCGTTGCGTGCGAAGATCACATCGGTACGTGAAAGGGGCACTCGGGGCTGTTGTAAAATGTAATTGCTCAAGTAATCGGCGTTATAAACCGGACGAAGGGAGGCAACGTTCTCCGCGCTCGGGGATCTCCCGGTGACACCTTCGGGAATTCGAGGCACGATAAAGGCGCATCTCGAGGAGGAGCGAGCATCGTTCGGATCGTGCGATGTTTCGGCCGATAAAAAGGAGTCATTGTGATCGTCCGGATTTTATAACGGCGAGATGATCTTTCGATCTTGCTAGTTATCATATTCGTACGTACGGATATGCGAACGCGTGGTGGTCGGACGACGCGGGCACACATGCATGTAGAAAGTTTCGCGTGGGCCAATACGCGTGGGCAGACTGGCCTTCAGAGTCCTTCGCTGGAAAAGACCAGGATCGTCGATGCGCGTGGGCTTCCAGTGGGAGGACTAGATAAAAAGCATCTGTCATTACGCATAACTGTACCGTAGGCCAATCGGGAAAGCGTGGCCTCATAAATGGCCCCTGCATCGCGTAAGATTCGATTCAGCCGCGTAATAGAACCCGACGCGTATTACATTGTACTTAACGTATGTAAGACAATTTATAAGATGGAAATGATCGGCACGACCGGAAAGGACTTAGTGAAATTTGTCGTAGCTTCTCAATCTGGCGACGTGGTGAATTAAAAAAAAAAAAAAAATAGACGAGATCGTTGCATTTGTGAAATAAATACGAAGATTATCATTCTTTTTTATTATTAATGGTTTTTTTTTGATTGCGCACAACATAAGTATATACAAAATTACATAGTAACATATCACTGGCTCAACTAATCATTCTCCAAGTCGCTGCCGTCATCGCTCTCGTCTTCTAATTCCGGCATAGGAAAACGTAACAAAGCTGCTATTCCGGTCAGCTGATCCAATTCTGAAAATCAAACCGTACCTTAGCGCTAATTAAAACCGAGATAAATTAATAGTTTATGCAATTTTTCGAAAGTTCCTCCGAGTTACTCCGAGCTTGGTAGAGATGATTTGCATAAGACTTACGTTCACCCGAGACATGCAGACTTGAAAATATCTTGATATCGCCACCTGAATCTTTGACATTTTCAACCAATTCAACGTATTCCTTCCTCTGCACGATATCTTGACATCTGAGCAATAAATACAGGCACAACAAATGTGTTATAGAATATAATCAGCACTGGTGGAGCGGACGGCGAAAGGATCGGATCAAATCACCTGAACAGTTTATCCGATATAAGTAAGGTTTCAACTGCCTGAGCGTCGGCAGCTTTCTCAACGTGTTTCTTGCCGTAGAATGCTCTAGCAGGATCAGTCTGTAGAGTGGTATAAAATGCTTCTAGAACCCTTACTTCTCCCGCTGCTTTGGTATCAGAAATCCGAGACACTACAGCGGGATCGCCCAATACCTCTGTTACAACGAATCATAACGTAAGTAACAAACAACAAACAGATGCAAGTATTTGCCAGTGCTATTGCACGTTCATATTTCGCATACACGCATACATTACCTTTCAGTGAATGTTTAAAACCCGAACTGGCATGAACTAGCAGAAATTTACTTTTGTTCTCTAAGATAAGCTTATTATCGAATTTAACAGCCTGCTGTATCATATAGTCCATAAACTGATCTTTCACAAAACCCGGACTGGCAAGAATAACGCATTTCACCAGGTCAAAGTTGATGTGTCTTAATATGCCCTGCATGATGCTCTCGTAAAATCGTGCCAAGCCCTAAACAGAGGTCCAAATTAGAATCTTATACCTGAATCTCATGCCTGTCATAGAAGATATTTATAGTGCTGGCGTAATCATCTCGAACCTTTTCGTGTTGCGAAACATTCCCCTTCCTCTTCCTCGGTATAACTTGATCGATCTTTGCGCGTACTATTGTCATGTTGGAAGTTATTAAACAAATATGTGCTATACCTTCCTGCATAATAACAGCGGCTACATCGGCATTCTAAAAGGAAGCAAATGTTACAGCGCAACACACATACGTGAGCCCGTTCTTTGAAAAAGTTATGCACCTGTGCAGGATCACACGCAATGTCGACTCTTTCCAAAGAGATCGAATCCCATTTAGCTTTAGTAATAATAAACTTCCGATTTTGCTCTACATCGAGCGTGTGATATGCTCCTGTCTGCGCAAGACAAAAATTAAGAGACTACTGTAGATTCCGATATGGTGTTAATGTGAATTATCAATTTTAAATATTGTAAATGGACTCTAAACACTGTCGCTTAACAATACCTTAACATATTTATTTTCCTCCACATTTCTACCTTTAAGTCTCAGAACACATGCTTGTGTATCAAAGTCAATATTCTCTACACTTATTTTAAGAGTGGTTCTAACTCTGTAGCTGTTGGAACTACCAGTTGCAGATTCCATTTGCACTTTCCTATTTGAGTATAGAGAAAATTGACAGAAGGTAATATTGATAAATAAAACATAGTACAATTATCATAAAACAAAAAGTCCAAGGTATACCTGAAAGTGGAACAGCTTACAAAATCTCCTTCGCTAATGAGATTATAGGCATGCCACATATCTTCTGTATTCTCAGGAACAAGAGCCACACTCCTTCATAAATATTCATAAAGATTCATAAACTCTAATATTAAGTTGATAAATTTAGGGAATATGTTAGAAAATATATATCAAATATACTTACCCTTCTCCATCCTTATCTACATATCTTGATACTAGCTTCATTTTGACAACTATATTTTTGTCTTATCTGAAAAAAGAAATAAAGATATAAAAACATGTAATATAAATAAGACTCCCATTGTGTGTATATATACGTATGTATATATACTACGAAATTAAAACTTGTAAATTAAAATCACATGCGTACAATATACGTCTTATCTCCATGTGTGAAAGTTAATTTTTACGTATAAATATACCAATATTTAGGAAGCATATAAGAGAGGTTAACATTTTGATTGTTAAAAAACAAACGTGATTATTCTACAGAAAAAAAAGACTTATATAGGTTAATTCACGACGGCATCTCATATGACACAACATATAAGAGTAACAAGAAAGTTATAAATTTGCTCTTACATTTATTGCACGATTATATTCCTAAAAAAGTTATCCAATTCATGTTTTACTTTTATTCGTCGAACTGCAGAGTAAATTATACCATATGTCAAACATATTCCTGTCGCTGTTGGTTCGACGATTTCATACCCAACGTGATCAGTAGATAACCTCGAAATCACGTCCTGCAGATGGTGCTCCAGGTAGATATGAATGTCTAGGCTGCGTTCTGATATGCGCTGCCAGTACTGCAAATGGCTGGTATACGATCTTATATTTAGGACAGTTTTAACTTTATCTTTAGATACTTCGTAGCCAATGAAACGATCCATACAACATCTGCAGATAAACTTAAGACGGTCTTAAATATAAGATTCGACTACGAATACCGACCGTAGATTTTTAGCACTGGCAATGAATTTCGGAGCGCAACTCTAGGGCTGCGTTCTCTTTGGACGCTCACGCGCTATAAAGCCCATATCAGACTATGGATTGGGAATTGTGATTGAATTGAATTTAACCAATTAGTTTTATAATTAATTAAACTCAAATTTAGTGAAATTTGGTGAATTCTACACTGATTGGTCAAATTTCAATTCAGTCTCAATTTTCAATCTATAGTCTAATACGGGCTTAAGCGTTATTCTATCTTTATTGTTTATCATATGCCAAAAGAAGATAAAATGACACTTACACACCCAAAGAGAATGCAGCATAGACCGAGCGTTTGTCTTTATCTGAGGAGTGGGGCTCAAGGTGTACGTAGAAAGGGATGCATTCTGTTTTGTGCCCCTTGCATTCTCTTTCGCACGCATAGACCGCGCGCATGTCTATGCACGAATGAGAGATTTTCACACGACAGTAATATTCGTAGACTTAATTCAAATTTCATACAAGGTAAGTAATAACAATAAACACTGTTTATTAAGTAGACTTACTTGTAACAACAATAAGTAACAAATACATTATCAGTTTGTCAAAATAAAGTAAAATATAAAACAATACAACATACATATTTACAATACATTTAAATATGATATCAATGTTATGATATTCTCTTAACTACATCAATATACATAAATTAATTTTTAAATATTCGTACCATGAAGAATTATATAAATATATATTAACAATATTATGCATGTACTATTCTCACATTTATGAATTTCATAATAAAAAATTAGTACGGAACTATTAGCCCCTCTCGTTTCTTATAAATAAAAGAAACACGATTAAAAAAAAAACATTGTTGAATTTGATTAATCGACGCGAATACTTAAGAACTCATGTTGTTTCAATAACTTGGAAGTATGATTCTCAAGGCCTTCGCACAGAAATGTCTGTAATGCTTTAAGTCACGTTAAGTATCGACCTTAAGGCTCGACTATCTCAGACAGTCGGGCTAATTTTGTGACGCTACAGGAGAAATGATATGTAATAAATTGTTTGCGGTATATAGCCTTATTTTCTAATTTGCCCTGAAAAACATAATAATTTGGTTTAATCCTGAAACCTATAAAATACGATAAACTGAGATATATCTATTCAATGTGTCACGGAGAATCACAAATTTATTCTTGAAATAATGGATCACTTTTAGCCATCTCAGCTATAGGCGCGTTCCGATTCTCTATTCAGATGCACCCTGAAGTATAGTATATATAACATGAATTATACTTCCGGGTACATTTGTGTAAAGAGAATATATATATATATATATGTATATATATTACTTAAATAATTTTGCTAGTTTCTCTTTTTGTGCAACGTTCTTCTCTTTTATAGCTGTTGCAAATGCCTGTAATTCTTTCTCGACGGTATTATGTAACAGAGGATCTATTCCAGCAGCTTTCCTTAAATCTTTAATGGCATTTCCTTCATCCCACACACCAATATACGCTTTACCTCGTCGATAGAGTGCCTTTACATTCTCTGCAATGTTGAAAATACATTTATTTATCAGACATTATTTTCGCGAAATTTGCTGTCGGTATCATAGTATTTGTTGTATAACCTGGCTCTGTTTTCAAGACTGTTGTACAATGTTCGATAACTGAATAGTACTCCTTATTTAATAATTTACATTGTACATAATTCAAAAGTAATGGTATCTTCATTTGATTTAAAGATAACCATTCCTCATCGTTTGGTTTTTCCCTGAAAATATTTATATATATACACACGTACACACATATACACACACATATATACAGAATGTTTCATTTTAAGTGATATTATATAGTCGATGTAATTATATTGTATTGTAATTATATTGTAATTATAATTATATAGTTGATGTAATATCCTAGGTAAACATTATGATGTATAAGATATCTTAATGACATACTATTGACATTGGAGATGTCATTAAAACGTTATTAAGCAAATCATTAAAAGTTATTATAAGCAAGTCTTACGCTAGCATGAGTTGCTCCAACATTCCAATAGCTTTTGCATATGTTTCCAATGCACTATCGTATTTTTTCTCCTTGAAAAAGACATTTCCTTTTTCCTTTAAATGTGGAATGTTTTTAAGCTTTTCATCCTCCGTCATTTGCCAGGATTCCTTTTCATATTCATTTGGCAAAACCACCTTAATGAGTTCTATGAGATAAAATAATATTGTTCTTGTTAGCTTTGCTTCTTATAAATTATATAATCGAGTTCAAACAATAATATATCTTTATATTTCCAAGGATTACAAAATAAATGAATGCCATGTGTATAAAGAGTATTACAAATATAAAAGATTTTAGTGGTTAAGAAATTTTGAAGTACAATATATATTTATGTGTTATATTATATCATACCTATAGTGAATTCTAAGTCTTGAGGATATTTTATAAGATCGTTTAAATCAGTATAACCAATGCCTTCATTTTGTAAAGTAACACCGCAACAATGATGGTTAAGTTTTTGCAATTGTGGCTTGCCAGCCTCTCTTAATGTCTTAGACACAAAAGGATATGTAGTCACTAGCTAAAACAAAGCTTGTCATAAGAACATGTTCCAAATGTACAGTTATAACAATAAGTACTACAAACTTACATTCTTATGTACTTTGAAACAAGCAACTTCATTTAACGCCATCTTTTGTACAATCACTTCCCACACTTCAAGTTTGAATTGTTTCCCTAATACCAGTTCCATTGGACTTCCCATTGCCCTACTGTCATCTATTACTGCTTTATCGTGATTACATTTTGTAGTTTTAAAATGAAATATAACCTGAAATTTTGATATACACATGCACACACTTATTCAACTAACAAATTTACAATTTTTATAATTAATTATATTATGATTATAAGAACAAATATAAAATTACAAACTTTTGTTCCTGGTGTAAAATTAATAGTTCTTGTTCCTACATGTAGGACAGTTTTCACTATGTTTTCGTCACTCATTGTGATGGTATACCTAGATAACGTAAATAACAGTTAACGAGAGAGAGAATAAAAAAAATCGACATATTGAGATTTAATAATTAAATAACGAAATGATAAAATGTTGTTATTTTCTACATCACATCAAACGAGATGCAATTATGTGAGGTTATGAGAGGACAATTCCATAACCTCCAACAGTTTGCTCGGAAAAGTAACAGTTAAATTTGAGATTTAATACTAAAACAATGTTTTTTTTGATAATTTGTAATATGATCATTATGTTAGCAATTCATTCGTCAAATAAGAATTATTTGATCTTACACCACACTATTCAATGGCACTAAGAGATAGAGGTCTTAGGTCTGTTTTTTTTTCGAAACACTTTCTGCACTAGTGCACACCAGTGCAAGAAGTTTACAGGTCTGTTCGTTTTCGCTGCACAGCTGAACTAGTGCAATAAGTTGAAAAGAGACAAGTATATTGTTTTCACTTCAACTTATTGCACTAGTTCGGCGATGCAACGAAAACGAACAGACCTTACACTAAAGCGTTCTTTTTATCAAGAATGACGTCATCATGACGTCATCAACGCTGTTCGTTTTCGCAGTGCAACAGCATGTAGTGCAGGCAGTTCAGTGAACTGTTGCACTGAGTCAGGAGATTTTCGCCTTTTGTTTCTCGTTTCTTATCTTCTTGTCGCCAAGAGTCGAGAAACGTCGTCGTGTACAATTTGTTTCTTCTATTACTTCGCACCAATCACAGAACAAGACAGTTTTCGTTTTACAGGCTGACTAACTCTTGTGCCTCTTGTGTTCCTTGTCGCCCAAGATAAAAGTTAACGAACTCCGGTAGAGGCAAGAAATAAGTAACGAAATACACAATTGTCGGTAAAACAGTGAGTCAAGAAGTAAAAAAACAAAAACCAAGACGCAAAAAGCACATTGTAAATCAGGCTTTAAGTTTGGTCTACAGTGTGCTCTTTGCGTCTTGTATCTTGCTCTCTACCTTTCTTCCGTAAGAACTTCTAGTGTCGGCCTACAATAGGTATTTTAAGCCTTAAGCTTTAAGAAATTGACCAATCACAGTTAATTATTCTCCTCACGTTCGACTGTGATTAGGCAACTTTTTAAGGCTTAAACTAGCTATTGTGAACTACTATTTATTTATGGAAAAAAGATAGAGAGCAAGAAAAAAGAGCACATTGTAGATCAGGTTTTAGAGCTGGACAAAATATACTTGTCTCATTCTAGCTTATTGAACCAGTTCAGCAATGTAGCTAAGAAGAACAGATCACACGTATCTATGTTGGAAACCCTTTGTATTTTATCCCGTCTACCTTGGTGCTCCATGTTTGAATTCGACCCAATCAGCGTTGAGTCGTTAATCGTCGTCATACCGTGTTTCCCTCCAAATAGAATCAGCTTCATTCACGTCGAGCTTAAATATTCAAAAGCGTCCTCCACTAACAAAGCCGAAGCAGTGCCGCAGCGATCTCGTCTGTGAGGGCTGTGATGAAAACTAATGGTTTCCCGCTATCTGCGATATGCTTCTCAAAGCGGTTGTCAGCTCGATGCTGTAACATGTCGGCGATTTTGAGATCGTCGGGACGATGTTAACGGACCACACTGATATCATTTGAAAAGTTTTGTTTACGTTTCTTTAAAATATACACAACGTACGTGGATACGCATGTTAAACATGTCGCAGGTGCAACGTCCGTACGTATTGCCCGCGAGATCATCTTGATATCGCGATATTCGGTGCGTTTGCTCGTTGTCTTCATGTACCACGGGACAGGCGACCTCAACACGACAGCCAGGTAATGTCGACTGAATGTGTTGTAGTCCGCGATAGCGGAATGTGTCCGTTCATTATGTTTATCAATTGTACCGCGCGATCACCCGTGTTGGGTCGCACAGATCGCGAGTGCGAGGCGCGAAAGCGTACACTGGCGATCGTCTTCCAATACGCTTCCGTCTTGTCCGGTTCTGATAGTCCCTTCTGTGATCTTCTGTTGTCAGGCATAATGTCTGCTAGCAAACGCAATTCATCCTCTTCTACAACTAGTATCACCTCTTCTACCAAGGTCTGCTGCTTTTGCAATTCATCGGAAGACAACGAGTTGGAATATGGCAAGTTCTATGAGCAGGATGGCATTGTCACCCATTATTATTGTCTGGTGAGTTTCAGATACAACTATCGACCTTTGCTTTGTTACATGCTACTCATGTTGGATCAGAAGAAGTTTGTTTCTGTCTCTGTTATTGTATTGTTCAAACAACACACACGTATACATCCGACAAACAGAACAGTCCATAGGATGTTTGATGTTTATGTTTATTTCACTGGTTATTTATATATATGGGTACTTTTAGCTTTTATCATCTAATATGGAACAAAAAGGAAATGATGATGAGGGTATACTTGGATTTCTAGCACAGGATATACATAAGGAACTTCGCAGAGGAAAGAAATTGGTACGTTTGTCAATAGTAACAAATATTAGTTTTCGAACGTGAGAAAAAACATACATGCAGACATGTAATATGTAGTCTTTAATCTTACATATAAGCCACTATATCTCTTGAATAATGATATATTGCAGTTGATATAATAGTCTGATACATCTCTTTGTATTACTTTTATGTAGTTCATAATTTTTCATATAATAATATGTTAAAAGGATATTGTTATGTTATATATTATATCTTACACATATGATATAAATGTAATAGAATAATTTGTTAGAAATTCAGCATTGAGTTGCATAATATTTACAAGACTCACTATAAATATATTTTCATTCTCATCAAACTTGTCTTTAGTAAATAAAAGTTTTCTCACAGTTAGCAGCCTAAGATTTGAATTTGTTTTTAGGTTTGTTCATACTGCAAAAAGATTGGTGCTACTTTAGGTTGTTGCAATGTAAAATGTAAACGCATATTTCATTACCCTTGTGGCTTAAAAGCTGGTTCTTTACATCAGTTTTTTGGAGAATTCAAGTAAGGAGCAATAGTAGAGCAATATTCATTATACCGATGTCATAACTGTAAGAACTGCAGGATTATACAACAATTGTAATCGTGATGTTTTAGATCATTTTGTGTAAATCATAGGCCGAGGCAGAAAATTGACGAATATATATCGAATCAGATTAATAAAATATGTGACTTATTATGTTATATATGTTATGATAAAGCAAACCCCAAAGATCTTATAGGAACCTTATGGGCTCCTTGCTGTAAAAAGGATGCATGGTTTCATCGTAAATGTGTTCAGGTTAGTCTCAATGAAAGCTTCATCCGTGAGATTTATTGATTGCCGTTGTTACTTCTTTTAATGTAATTTTAATGTAATTTTAATGTAAATTATTAATATTCCAATGTATGCTTTTATCAAATGTGATGTTTATAACATGAATATATAATGTATACAATTTCTCATTTCAGCAACTTGCTTTAAGTGCAGGCTATTTTTTTAAGTGTCCCCTATGTAACAATAAGAAAGATTTTCAAAATGCTATGCTGCAACATGGTATTTTTATACCGAGCCAGTGAGTATTCAGTTAAAATGTTGAAGTCGGTCTTTATTTATTTTTTTTTTCATATGAAAGACGCTCTTTTAAATTTTGCGAATATCTTATTTCAATTGTGTACATTTTAAAAGTTATTTTTATGATGTGTAATCAGGGATGCTTCATGGGAATTGGTACCAAATGCATTTGAAGAGTTATTATATAGACATGATCAATGTGATGCCACATTGTGTCTGTGCCCAAAGGGAAGGAAACACACAAGCAGTAACGCGTAAGTAATTGCACGAAACTAAAACTTTATGATACCTGATATGTATATACTGGACGTTCTTATAAAATATATTATTATAACAATAAACATTACAGTAAATGGGAATTGGTCTTGTGTCGGAGTTGCGGCTCACAAGGCATTCATATGGCTTGCGGAAAACTGAAATGGGCGAATCCCTTGTGGGAATGCGTCGAATGTACTTCCATATTGTGTGAGTACCTGCTTGATTTGTAGGAATATATAGAGAGGAAATTCTAACGTATGATTTCAATTATTTTTATTGCTTATTTTCCCCATTCTTCACTTTTTTGAGGACAATTGAGAATAAATAAACGAGAAACAACTGAAATAATTGTCGTATACAGGAAAAGCATTAAAACTGACATAGATATGGTAAACCGACATATCCATCTTTCTCGGCTGTAAAATATTCAACTCTGTCGGATAGAACATGAATTTTGTCTGTTGTGTACGGTAATTGGTGCTAAAGTTGCAGTTTTTATTTACAAGTGCTTTCAGTTGTTATTAGCGTCGTTTGATTTTATGTTGTGCTGAAGTTTTTATTGAACTATTTTCTGAGGAAAATTAAAGAGCAAATCTAGAGCGTTCAGAAATGGAGAAAATTTCATGAGGTGTATTATTATTTGTTATTAATATTTAGCGCGAATCTCGCTCCGGGTCTTTACAACTTTCAGGACAACCATTTTATGAAGGTCTAACGAATCGGTTAATTTTTTTTTACAAGGATGCCCATATACAAAAGCCATTGTATATATTAAAGGTCATTTCTTTTGTTTGGATACCTAGAATCCTCCGAATACAAAGAGATCCTCGCGCGTTTTGTTTGCTATGCGAGGGCGCTGAACAGTGCTGCACAATCCTGGGTAAATCGAGCCCTCACCGTTTGACAAACGACTGCTGTATGCATAACATCCGTATAGCTAAACTAAGCTCTTCGAGTTTCACGCGGCATTCGTGTTTCGAAAAATAAAGTGAGCTGAATCGACCGAGCGATACGAAAGGCGCGAATAAGTGAGCTCGTTCACACATTTCAGTGCAGCCAGCGCGAATAGCGAGCTCGAAATGGCGATCATTAAAAGTTCAAAGAGCGATCGGCGTATATCTAAGATAGTCGAAAAAGGAGGTCCTTTTCCACATAATAAAAGAACAATATGTATTATACATTTTTTAAGTTTTAAAAAATATGTAAGATTAAAGATAATATATAAAGATATATAATAAATATGCAGAGTAATGTAATTTTAGTGTTTTCATTTATTTATTTATTTATTTTATTTTTTTTTTTTTGATACGTATATTATAGGTATGTTGGTTTTAGGACTTACTTTTTAGAAGTGTTTATCCTCAAACATCTCAAAAAATGGATTTTTGCCAGAAAATATGTAATCATCTTCATAAGACTATTTTGATAGAGAAGTGTTGCTAGTTTGTATCCATGCATATAAATTTTAATTTTAAACCTTCAACAGGACTTAAGAACCTAAGAATAAAGTAGTATGTCGGTTTTGGTGCTCTTACTCTATTAAAACATGGTCCAATCTATATATATATATACATATATGTATTACAAAACTATATGGCATACATTATATGTATTAGTCTGCAAGTTTGCATAAAATTAAACATTTCATTTTTCTTTCCTATAAAGGTAAGACTAAAGGTCATGACAGTGGCAGGTCAGGCGATAGTTCTGACAGGTATGCACCGTATTTACTACTTTTCAATTTTACAGGTAATGAAGAAAGATCTCAAAGAAAAGTATATTTCGAATCTACGATCATATAATTAGCATTTGTCTATATGTGACGACTAATGTCTATTTTGAATTTGCCTTTAGTTCTAGTCTGAACAGAGATTCTGATTTGGACGAAAGCGATTCTGACATCTCTGTTGGCAACGATTTCCCCTTATTGTGTTCGTTACCCAACCCTAGTTCATCTAGCGACTTGTTAAATTCGAGCATTAAATCGCGGCCTGGGCCACGTTCGTTCAAGATACAACAGCAATTGAAAGCAAACAGCATGCTTGATTTGCTGAACGACACGTCACGGTGAGTCCTTTCGATTGCACGGCACGCCGAAACGGAATGTTTTATGCTTTCCGTTTTGTCCCATTTAGCGCGTCCACGCTTACAAGCACTACTGTCACGAAGAGTACAACTAACGAAGCTAGTACAGAAAGTAATTCTGCACAAGAAAGTAAGGCGAATATTTCATGGCAAAGGAATAATACAGATCAGAGCAAGCAAGAGAAAAAGTTCCTCGACAACGATGCGAAATCTCAGTCGAATTCAGAGGAGAACGTCATTATTACAATCGAAAGTGATGACGATGATGTAGAGGTAAATAACAGAGCAATCGTTACATTCACGTTTACACAACGGTTTGCATTTTTTTTTTTTTAATTCGGAACGCTATGAATTAGCTTTATAAATATTCAACTAAATTATGGGACTTAATGAATGAATGATAAATCGCATATACCGCTGATAACCTGACATTGATCATTGTCTTCATTTTCCTTGCTGCAGATTATCTCATTACCATGCAAGATAAATATACCAACAATACAGCTCGCGTGGGCGAACATGTTTCGTTCGAAGCGTCTTGAGTCTAATTCGAGTGACTTGACGGAGAATTCCGCGGAGAAGAGTACAAGCGAGGTCGACCCACTGCAAATGAGGAATATCGCTCAAGCTACCGCGAAGAAAGTACCGAAGAAGCGTGACGGAATTAAAGAATCCAACGTATCGAAAATTCCATGTAGAAGCAAAACTGCTGCCTCGAAACAACCCGACGTGACTGTTCTGCTGGAACCCACGCGAGAACTCGCGCAGAAACCTACACAGGAACCCGTGCAGGAACTCGTGCAGGAATCCGCGCAAGTTGCCACTTCTTCGAGCAATGACAACTTGGAGGCTTTTTCGGACATCAGCTCTGTCATGAATATCAAAATTATCAATGTCACTTCCTTATCGCCAGAAGTATTCGCAAACGTACCTGATGTGCGTCTCGACGGGGACGTCGCGTGGTTACAGTCGGACACCGTTGACACGTCTTCCGCCGTGGACAAACCATTAGAGAAGTGGTTTGTCAGCCAGCAGTCCTCATCTACTACGATGAAGCGCGGTATGCACGAGGAAGGTAATTTGTTAAGGAGACTGTGGACTGTTTCTTTTAGTTGTTCTATGTTACGCTTTCCGTACAGAAAATGAGACAGATTTTAACACGTTGAATGCCGTAAGAGTCGTTGGCACTGTGATATTACTGTGTTTTGTTAAATTGTGCATAAAATATGATTAATTGCATTGCAAATGAACCGTATAGCCAATAAAGAGCCAATGAAACGAGGTAAGAGATATATGTGCTTTGAATTATATTTGTTTACCTGTGTGTTAAC
Source organism: Dinoponera quadriceps (assembly GCF_001313825.1). Lineage (NCBI taxonomy): Eukaryota > Metazoa > Arthropoda > Insecta > Hymenoptera > Formicidae > Dinoponera > Dinoponera quadriceps. Next base: position 182,039 of record NW_014556062.1, on the reverse strand, counting down.
ACATTGTGTACCTTTAGCGATGTAATCATCAATTAGACGTTTATATGATCAATAGAAATCAGTGCGGCACTCAACGTGTTAATAGTTGGAAATAGGCGGGAAGGAATGAGGGAGAAAGAAATGTCAGAGTGAGAAATGTGGAAAGAAAGTGTAGTTAAGAGGAATGAGTCTGTCAACGCGCGCACATGAGCGCACGAATATAATAATCTTACTTAATAAGAAGTCTTAAATTCCTACTTAATTCTTACCAATAAGAAATTAAAAAAATAATCTTATCTAATTAAATTTCTAACAAAAGGAAATAAATAATCCAAGTCTGTGTTGATATACCAAATGAAAATTAATTGAATCAAGCGCCGATAAGAGCACAGTTATTACAGTGCAATAAAAAAAGGAAGAAAGATTTCAATGATCTAGATTACTCAGGGTATATAGTGCGTGTTAGTGGTAATATTGTCCGGCCTTTTATTGAAGCGAATAAAAAAGACGCAACGAGAAAGATAACGTTTTTATAGGTATTTTTATAATTAATAATTATATTGCGTCTTTTAGCGAACAATGTCGTGGACAACACTCATAAGAGAATTAAAGGAAACGGTTCGGACAGAGCGTTCACGAACGCCGTTGTGCATGACATCAGACGAGAACAAAGTCAAAGAACCGAGCCTAATGTTGAGCTGACGAGTACGGAGATTCTCAAGAAGATTGCCGAAAGCGTCGTTAAGTGCGCTACGTCCGCGAGCCAGATCTCCTCCGAGCTACCCTCGAACATACCCGGTCAAAAGCACAATACATCTGCGCAAGCTGGCACGCACAAGACGGACGCAGTTTACGCGACCGTCGAGTCCAGTCATCAGCCGAAAAAAAGCGCTTCGAAGATCGTCGTGCCACAGAGTAGTGAGCTGTTGATCACGCCCGTAATTCAGTCCAGCAGGCAGATTTACTATAAAGCCCCGCCGACGAACTTGATTTATATGAATACCCAGCCGATATCATCAAGTCGGACGACTCAAAAAATCGAGAGTTCGTATGCCGCCGCGTCGAGCAACGCCACACGACCGCCGGTTATACAAAACACCGCTATGATTAAGAACCGTCAATCTTTAGTCAAGGCTCAGCCGATCAACAAAGTGATCCACACGAACAACAGTCAGCAGACGAGAGGGTCAAGTAACAATCAGCAAATTGGACCTCCGAGAGAGGAAACACATGGTCCTACCGCAGGCAACGAGTCCTCGAGCAGGATAGTAGTAAGTAACTTGCTCAAACGTTTTAAAAAAGTTCAGTTGTATTTTGTAAAAGTATAAAATGAGGTTTTTTATCTGTACAAATGCAATAAAGCTTTTGTTGTTTCGTAAGATGACGAAAGGTTTTTTTACCTTGGACAGTTTGGTTCGCACGAAGTTCCATATAGGTGTCTCTGATGCGAGAACTCGTCGATACTTCTTTGTAACGATATACTTTTTTGTGAAGAACGTCTTGTTTTTACAACCTAAACACTGGGTTCTCGAAAATATGTAAGAAATATCGCATACGATAACTAGGACTCCATTTTGCGCTGCAAACGCTTTGGAGCGCCGTATAGACCGTTGCGATATTTTTCGTATATTCTCGAGAATCAGATGATTGGTAATATCCGTAATCTACGTTCGCATGACCAGAGTAAAATCATCCAAAGTCGATAAGTCTCGATAATACTGCAATTATTAGTGTAACATGTTATACACAGGGTGCGTTCGGAGGTGCGCTATTAGTGCTAATCAGCGATGAAATGTCATTCCATCTTTGTCGCATATCTAATGAGGGACAAAAATAAAATGACGCGTTAGCGCTGATAACGTGCTCTCTCAACGCAGCCACAGTACACAGAATATTCAGTACGGAGCATTTCATGCAAGCTACAATTTACAATAAAAAAAAAATTTTTTTTAATTTTTCATGAAAGATCAAGATCACTTTGAACTTTTCCGTGATATTATAAGGGACTTAAGACGAAATAGGGCGAAATAAGATTTAAGACGAATTTATCGCACTATCGTGAGTGTAATTTTTTATCGATATTTAATATAAAATTTATAGTATTATTTTAAACAGCAGTAAAATAGTATTTATAAACTCTGACTAGAAATATAAACAAACATTAAAAGTTTGGGTACTTTCGCATTGTAAATACATAATACATTATCATAAGTGATTGCTGGTATTCTCTGAGTCTTCTTTCGAAGTGTATATTAATCGTTGTTTCAATAGCAGTAAGGAAATGTTAAAATAATATAAATTTGATATTAAATATTAAAGTGATATTTTTTTATATTAACACTAAACTACCAGAGCGGTCAAATGACCGGTTTGTAATTTTTTCTTATAAAAGTTACATCACTTTCTCGCAACATGTAAACGAATAAATATTTTTTTCCTTCGCATTACGTATTTTTTCAAAAATTTTATTTAAACTGCTCCGGTAAAAAGGTATACGTTAATCGTCGGTAGTTTTAGTGTTAAATTGATACATTTCATTAATATTAAATATAAAAATGACATTCTCCCGATAATGTGTTGAATTCTTCTTAAAATCTTATACAATATTATGAAGAAAAATTGCATGGTGCTATTTACAAAATTCAAGGTGACTTTAATTTGTTATAAAAAAATTTTTTATTCAATTTTTTTATTGCAAATTGTAGCTTATATGAAACAGACGAATATTCACCTTTCAACTTTTTTTTTACGGTCGGAAGCGTCCAAAAATAGTGCAGACTATTACGCTGAACATCCTATATAGTTATAACATTATTTATATGACGCGTAACATCGATGGTAGCACCAGCAGAAACTATTAAACCGCTTCTATGCTATTTCACGTAAACGTGAATTACGGAACTGCATTGGTTTAGGTTGTCGTGTAAATGTAGTTCACAAAATCTTTCGATCTCTCATCTCTTTTCATCTTCTACACTCTCTAGTATTCCAATATCCGACGAAATAATACATACAAAATTAAAATTCTGGCGAGAAAGACGGTGCGGGGAGTATGTGTTGTAATAGAAATTTCCCCGTACCTCCTCTCCAGTGAATGTCTTGCGATTCTAACAGTGTGACGGGGATGCAGGCAGGACCAATCCTGCTGTTGCGCCAACAAGACCTGCCTATTTCTCCGAGGCAAAAACTGCCGGAGCAGATACGTCAGACACATCGGGAGTCACTAGAGATGTCGTCCGAAGGAGAGATTCACCGAGATTTGCGAGAACTAGAAGAAATTCCAAACGCAAAGCCTGTGATGAGAGGTGAGTTTAATGAATATATGGCAGCGGTAATGCGAATCCTTTACGCCCGAGTAGTGCCTTACTTTAATATAATAGTTGTTTATCGATAGTCTAATCTTTATTTCTTCTCACTAAGATCTAAGGCGTACTTAATGTTATAAATCTACCTAATGTTATAAATTTAAGTTGTTAATAATTGTTACTTGAAACTCTGAAGTGGAATACTTAAATTTGAATTCTGATTTAGATGCATGTATTGCATAATTTAAATATGCAAATTTTTCCTCCCACACAATAAAAAACATTTTGTACTTGTATTAAAATCGGTCTTTGTTGAAAGTTTTGTGTTAAATTTTTAATATATTCGTATATTAATCTAACATACAGTGGCGGACGTATACTTACGTACAGTTAGGAAAATTAAGTTTTATTCGTTGTGCACTTATACATGAAATAGTTAAACAAAAATTCATTACGTTTTTTACAAGTTTATAGCATATATTATGAGATAGCAAAACAGTGTTTATCGATTTACAATAACTAAGAAGTTTCTTGGGTTTGTTTGCTCAAGTGTCATATTTTCTGCGGACACGTACTTACGTACACTGTGGTAATACACAGATAGCTCAAAATTTCTGCAATGTAAACAATACTTATCAGTATCTATCTATATGTGAAATGTGTTAAATTTAACATGAAATTTTTTATTGTGCAGTTGTAAGTCACGGTTGTAAATTTGATATCACATATATCGTATAATTGAAAAATCTGGATCTAATTCGAAATTCATATCTGAATACTTTATATAAAGCAAGCTTCAAACCACGACTACGGGCTTGAGGTATGCAGTGTCCTCAGATCAGCCGCATTTGAGGTGCGGTTTATCTGTGAGCAGTCCGTACCTTTCACATATTCTCTTATTAATTGTTCTTTGTTTCCTTTGTTGCGACCTGATTTGTAAACGGATCGATTGTCGGGGTGAGTTTTCTTAAAGAAAGAATTTATTATGCGCTTTGGAAGAGCAATTTCCTCGATCGATACAAGTAATTACGAAAAAGCAATAATTACAATTTACACACACACATAAACAGAATTTGGAAAGTTACTTCTTAAAAATATCTCGTCACCGTTATTCGTTAAAATGTTGAAATTTCAATCAAATTTCAATATCGTTGCAGTTGCTGATGAGAAAGAAAATGCTCTTCCACTAAATTAATACTGAAGAAATGTAACTTCTAACGGTAACAATTTTACAAAGAAAGCGTTACTTCTTAACTCGGCACACAGACACAATACAATATGTACTGTTATTCGATGTTATAATTGAAAAGCAATATGTGCATGAGTACGAGCAGCAAAAAGATGTATTAATGATACCTTAATGTACTTCTGTGCAGCAATACCATGCATATCATGTCCGCTATTTCACGCAGTCGAAGTGGCAGGACCCAGTGTGACGTCTTCCCCCACGTCACAAATAACCATAACACCTGTCATCAACCTCGATTGATACCACAGTACATGAATCTACACGATCTCAAATTCCGAATCTGCGGAATAGATAACATTCAGGTAAAACGTGTATACTTTCGCGGATTTGTACATTCGTGTATATTTTCACGATTCGTGTATATTTTCAACGAAATATATATATATATATATATTTTTTTTTTTTGTATAAAAAACCGTTTCATCGTAAATTAATGTGAAATAATGAAGTCTATTATAAGAAAATATCGACTATTTTGGGCTTAGAATTCTATAAGAAAAGAGCGTGAGAAAGAGAGAGAGAGAGAGGGGGGGGGGGCGAAAAAATAATTCTGTTAACATTATTTCTGTTATCCTTTAATGTGAGCAACTCGCAATAATTTCAATATTGATGAATTATTTAATTTATAGGAAGAGAATTAATAAGTTAATGTATCTTAAATCACTAGTTTAAGTTAACAAGTTAACCTATTAAAAATTAACCAAGTTAAGTTAAAAATTATTAACTCTAACTTCTCAACTTTTAACTAACTGATTACTTAAATTACCCAACTCTGACAACACATAACACTAATAGTTACAACATCGAAAATTGTCGAATTGATTTCATGCTGGCTTTGGTATCTGTATAGATATTACTAAATCGGTTCTAGACTACCTTGTGTGCACACGCAATCACTAATCGGGTGTATTCAACGCCATAACTGACTCAAGGCGCTACATTGTGATCTGTTTACGTTTTTCGTAGATGACCTTATTCGACACGTTCTGTGTGAATATACCTGTGGAAAACCCCACGATGGGCAGCAAGAATAGGCCGGATACAACAATAGGGGCGCTGGGAGAACGGTCACTTAGCTCTCAGAGGCAATGCGAAGCCTTGTCCAGTTCGGATCACGTCAACGATGATTCCCTCATGAGTCGTTTGACCGACGACACGACTGAACGCGTGGCTGACGCGGCGACGGTCGTTGCGCACGACGACGCGAAGGAGAATCTGGATCCAGTCTCGAGAACGGTCCCTCGTAACGTTGTATCGAATAACGTGAGCCTGGCGAACGGTGCTAACGACGTGGACGCGACGAACGATTCGCGACAGCGTAAATACGACGCCCAGACGCGTCTCACGGATGACGTTAACTCGAAGGCGTTAGACCGAGCGATGTATAACACTACTACGGATAGCAACATGGGTAAGGATGACGACCAAAGCCCGCGAGTCGATCATCGGGAGGGTGTACAGCGCAAGCAATCTACGCCTGTTACGGAGGAGAACGGCCGGCTGTCCTATAGACGCACGATACACAACATCGACTCCGATCTGAATATCGTGCGCACGAATAGAAACGTTGAGAAAGTACTGCAGAATAATGTCACCGTCACATCGAATCGGCGTACCGACGACAAGGGAGCCGACGGCTCACGTGCGACGAACGGTTCTCGGACTGCGTCGCGTTCGCGCAATCTCTACGCGAACCACAGGAAGAGCACGAACAGTCATCCGGACCGAACGAGATCGCAGACCCGGACGGTTACGAACGCGCCGAACATCATGTTCAACGAACTCAGCATCTCGAATAGACAGATCGACGCGTGCGATTCCAGCGATTCGATCCGGTGCATGACGTTTGACGATCCCACTGTCAGAGTCAGCATAGATCTGGACAAGATACAAAATCTGATCGAATCCAAGCCGGAGTTGTTCGCGAGCGACGACGAAGAGAAAGTGAAAGACGACGACCGGTGTCGTAAATACATCAAACGGTCACATAATGACGATTACACGCAGCTAAAGTTCCACGACACCGAGAGCAACGATGACACAAGGCACTCTCCGTTCCGAAATTGCGAATTAGAAGTCGGTCGGAAAACTGTAGACAAGATCGAGACGCGAGATTCTCTTTACGGGAACACCTTCAGTCGGTATCGGAAGCGAGAACTGGAGAGCAGGTATTTTGACAAGCGTAACAGATAGTATAACGTGATGAATGTGCATTGTGTGATAAGAGACTCGTAGTGAACGAGATTTACCGGATAACGTGACTTTCACGCTATGTTCGTTAGAATAAAATAACAGCAAGATGTTTTGCCAATGGGTCTGTTTTTTGTCGCTGAACTAGTGCACATTTCCAGAATTTAAAAAGAAACAGATATGTAGCTGTGACTTTGTATAAAGGAAAGCGAAATAGAGAACTAGTGCAAGGCTATTGCAACTAGTTCAGCTAAAAAGAACAAGCCTAATGAGTAGCAAATGCGAACAACTTCTTTTCCGCCGTCTCCTGTCTTCAACTGTAACATAATTGCCAAATTCTTGTATAAACACGTCCTTTGTATATGCTAAGGAGTCACATTTTTTTCTCTGTATTATACTGACTTAATAAAAATTATGCTTTTACTCATAGGTAAGTGCGCACTGGCTCACATACACGTTTATTTGCAATTCTTTGTAATACAAAATTAAACTTGGTTATAGGTAGTTGAATTAAACTTAGTTATGATTCAATCGGAGGTTAAATAAAATAGCTTATTTTATTTATCGTGAAAGTTTCGTAGGCGATTTCTCATCTTACGTAAATTTAAAAAATTTATAATTATAAGTTAGTTTGTATCAAGGACAACTGTATATTTTAAGTTTGTAACTTGTAAATTTATTAAATTAATCAGCGTCAAAATCCCCGTCTTTTAAAATGTTGCAGACAACAAATATTTCCACTTAACGAATTTTTTCAACAGGAATATTTTTTTCAAATACTACTAAGGGCCTGGATGAAAATATCTGTTCAGTTCCGGTTTCGGTTTTCTGGACGATGAAAGTACCGATAAACCGTTTAAATTATGGTTTTTCCGGTTCCGGTTCTATAAACTTGTTTCCTTACTGAAATTTTTATTTACTTAAATTATATATATAACATGTACAATAATATATTATAAAAAATAATAATATCACTTCCTCGATGGCATTTCTTCACTATTTCCATTCTCAGCTCTTAACTTTTTTGAATATATAATATTATCCTCGTTATTTATAACCTCTTCCTAACGGAACATGTAAATTATATAGATTCTAAGAATATTCGAGGAATATCTATCTTTTGTTCCAACGCAATACTTTACAGTTTATCAAATTGAAATTTTCCAATATGATAACGAACGTATCTGGGATACTGAAATCCCAAAAATTCCTGCGTAATGGGAAGGGCTGCAGAAGCAACTTACGAATGCTTATAAGTGGAACATCGTTTGGTCGCTTTTTATTATATTTAGCGTTGCTCATTTTGCTACCGTGTACGGATTGTATTTGATATGCTTACAAGCTAAACTTTGGACCATCGTATGGGGTATATATGTCATTTATTTGTCTTAATTTGTTTATATGATGCTGACGTAAATCATATAACTTCCATAATGAAACAAATCGTACATAGTACACACAAAAAATCTAATGCTTTATAAATGAATGACATGCACGATATCACGTCGGATTACTTATTATCAAAGAGCACACAATTATATCATTATAATTTTCAGTCGTCTTCTGTAATATCTTTACTACGCTTAGCATTACTGCTGATGCTCATCGATTATGATCCCATCGAGCTTACAAGGCAAAATGGCTAGTGAAACTAATATTGATAATTTTTCGTACTGCCGCATACCAAGTAAGTTTTCTGTGTATATATCTTTTTTATTTTTTTCACTTATTTTTCCCATTGCTTTCACAACATCGCGGTACATTTAATGCGATGGTTTTATCAAAAGCATACGTTCGTCCTATATTTTGTATCATTATTAAATTTTCCATTATTAAACGTTATCGATTAATCTTATGTTAAATTTTCAGTATCCGATTTACAAGTGGGACACATATCACAGATTGCATCACAAATACATCGACACTGACGCAGATCCGCATAACGCAAAGAGAGGATTTTTTTTTCGCATATCGCGTGGCTTCTAATTCGTCCCCTGCCAATTCTTATAGAGAAAAGCGCTACGATACAGTGACCTCGAGCAAGATCCTTTTGTAATGTTTCAAATGAGGTATGCCGAATTTTTTACATAGTGTTTTATAGAACGAACATGAGTGTTAATTAAACATTATTTTGTCCCCCTCTAAACCGTACAACCTTTGTATGAAACATTTTTTGCTAGGACGATTTCCTTCCGAGATATTAGCCTGAGGCAATTGAAATGAAACAGCCTATATAAAGATAAACAATAAGTAGATAGGTGTACACATAATACATCAGATTTTAAGTATTCCCATTTATTGTCTTGCGTTAAACAATTTCCATAATCTTCGAATGGTTTCTTTCGCGCAAGTGCGTCTCATCAGGCACGTACATGTGCGACGCACCTATACTTCGGGTAAAGCGAATCTTTAGCGAGAGATCTGCTTCTTATCGAATAAATTATATTCGCGGTCAAATATCATACCGATCGACAATCAGTCCGCTCTGCTCTTAGATTCACTACATCCGGTACACGTGTGGCAAAGCTCCGGCGGTACCGTATCTACGATGTAAACGAATGATATCTAGGTATCAGGTCTAGCGCAGGTATGGGTAGAAAGAGAGAGAAAGAGAGGGAAGAAAAAAAAATAGATAGAGAGAGAGAGAGAGAGGAGTGAAATACATATACTACATAGCTATTCGAAATGTAGTCGCACTTGTTCCGATCGTAAGGACCGCAAGAGCATCGAAGACCTTGACGATGAGCCTGTCCGCGAGACAGAGAATATCGACGATCGTCAGTTCGGTTTCGAGCTTTTCATTCTGTTCGCCAGGATGGTGTCACAACGGGCGTTTAGTAAGCGCGATATCATCGAGCAAAAATTATCGAACCGATTTTTTCGCCTTATTTTATTATTTTTTTAATATTATTAATCAGCACAGATTGTCTTCAGGGATGCGCAGCAGCGACTCTTCACAGATTGTAGATGGCACAGCCATATTCTCAGCCTGTCAATCAACTCCGCGCAATCTGACCCTACGTCCGTGCATTCACCGGCCTCTATTCCTGAAAGCAAACGGTTAATTAGTGTCAAAACGGTTGAGAAAGTTACTTTTGAAAAGTAACTCGTTATCGCTACTCGTTACTGATTGGAAAAATAACTCGTTATCATTACCGTTACTCGAGAAGTAACGAGTCATTACAAATTCCGTTAAATTTTCATCAAGTTCGAAAGATCTTTTTAAAACTTTACATCTTTTGTAAGAAACATTTTTTTTAATGCAGTGTTTACGAGATATTCAATTGTCCCAAAACATTTTCACCACTTTATATATATATATATATATATATGTATGTGTGTGTATATTGTATATATTCAAAGTAACGGTAAAAATAACGATTATATTCGTTACAGTTACAAAAAATATTAATAATATAACTACGTTACTAACAAAAAATTTAATGTCATTATCGAATCGTCACAAAAAAAATAATTCGTAATGGCGTTATAAGTAACGCGTTACTTCCCAGATCTAGGTAAAGTTTGCACTTTTGACGAATTTATTGATTATAATGTAATTCGCGTCAAAATTTGAAGTGGAATTCTATTTGTGAGAAAGTATCGCACATTTGTAAGTCTTCAAATACTGTTCATCAAGTGAAATTAATCAGAAATTACAAATAGACTACCACCTTGAATCTCATCGTAAATTAGAAATTGTTTAAAGCGGGTTTAAAATGAAAATATTTGAATTCATTTGTCAGATTCACGTGGAGAAAAAATTCAATTTCCATTTAATTTAAATCTCGTGCGCCTTCACTTTGTGTCGTTTTAGATGTCTGAGGACTTGCAGACGAGTGTTAATCAACGTGTTTCGATTAGTCGTAAATAAATCTAGAACAGGATTAAATGTTGCATAATAACTCAGGCTTGTCGTTGTTGCGTCAAACTATTATACACAAAAATATTACGTATATTTATATCTCACTGTCTTTTTAGTGAATTCAATGAAAAGTGACGTGAAGAGTGGCGATATGGTTCCACACATAAGCGTAATGCTTATATGCATCTTTATCGAAGAAACAACAAGAAGATAATGCGGAAATTTCCCATTTCTGTCAGATCCCCCAATCACAACGGGGTCCTCGTTTAATTTGCAATTGATTTTCTCAGCGAGAATATCGTCGTTAATAATAAATGTAGAAGCCGATAATTTCTCGCGACATTTTCATCCTCGAAATTAAACATCCGCCATTGCGGTTACATCTAACAGAAATGGGACAGCCTGTACTACAGAAAAATGCATTAAATATACATATAAAAGAGATAAACTGTTAAATCAAGAGCGATAATCAACTTTCCCCATACTTGTGTGTTAATTGGATCGATATTATCGCGTTTATTATCACGATTTCGACGGATTTCAACAGATTAGTGTTAACGAACCACAATGAACGACAACCGTTATTAGAGCTTTCCTTTGAAGATTGCAGCAGCGTACGGTTCACGATTCTTCTGGTGTATCCCATTATTGACTTAAGAGAAAGACAAAAGTGGAAGATATATTATACAAATAACGAGAAACAGTCTTCAGATATATTTTTGCGAGTATCATCGCAAAAAAGTGGCCAACAACAATTACAGCGGACATGAGGTGAAAGACGGGAGCCCTCTGTGTCTCTCGAGAAGTTTCTCGTAACGAGGTCCATCAGAGATCAGGAAAGTGGATAGAAAAGACATAAAATGGCGAGTTATGAGAGCATAAATGTAATCACCGATTATCCATGCAGAATTAGAGATTCGTTCCGAGTCTAGAGAAAAAGAGGAAGAAAGGGGGGAGAGAGAGAAAGAGAAGAAAAGAGAATACAGATACACTGATTCAGAATTCTCTTACCGCGGCCGACATTTCGAAGACTTTTCTGATATCCTTTGGTTGTCGTGGAAAGCGACATCATGCTGACCGTGTTCTTATACTTGAACGGACTAACAGTGACCTTCGGAACGGCACTGCCGGTATAGTGCGAGTTAAAGAGACTCATGCTTCTTTTAGTGGTGGCATTGACGTTACCATCTCTATTACAACTATTGCTATTACCGCTATTGCTTTCGTTATATCTAGTCTTAAATCGATTTGTGCAGAAAATATCGACGCTCGTCTGTGTGTATTTCGGCACTGTGGGCGTGGACACGATGAATGGTACTATGACGCGTTTGTAAGGATTAATCGTTTTCGGCGTCGTTATCGTCTTGGTCATCGTCGTCGTAGTCGTAATTGTCGTCGTCGTCGCTGTCGATGCGATTACGTTCGCGTATGGCGACGAATGTTTTAATTTCGATAGTGGTGTGCTCTGTGTCGTTGATTCCCATGGATACCTGCGTGGCATATTATCATGGCATTACTATACAATATGTCTTATTATATGTATTCATTCGTGAATGAGTATCTTATTCATCTATAGATGCGAATCAACATACCGACAAAGTAACGACTTCTTATCGTACAATAAATTTGGGTTTCAATATTCTTTCGGATCTGACACTATCCGGATAGCCGATTATTCGAATAGCGGATAAATATGATACTTCGGGTTATTCCTCTATAAGCGTGTAATATTCGTAGAATATTATATGAATATTATTAAATATTAAACTAATATTCTTATAATATTTTAGGAATATTAAGTAATATTTTTTAATATTATATGAATGTTCTAGTGATATTATATGTCCGCTTCACATAATATTCTTGGCATATTATAAATATGTTCTTAGAATATCACAAAAAAAATAATAATAATATAGAAAAATATATATAAATAAAAAAAATTATATATATATATGTATATATATATAATGGAAATAACGCACATAACGCGCAATATGTGCGAAACAATTAGAATTCTCTGATCCTTTTGTACGCTTAATAAAATCAAAAGGATCACTCGTGTTATCGGATCATTACCTGTAATCACTATTGTTGTATTGAGTGAATATCGGCCGATTGTGCAACGTAGAACTGAAAATGCTATCTCGACGTACATACGTTGGAATGTTCTGCGTATAGTCCGGTATTATGTTCTCGTGTTCCGCCACACACTTTCCATTCAGGCAATACTGAAATTTAATGTCACACGACAATCACAATTAAAATCTTTCTAAAAATCACGCTAATATTATATTAATTAATTAATATTGGATTAATTTTTTAGTGACACAAAGCATATAGTTAACTTTATGAAATCAGTTATTTGGAAATGACATCAATTTTTAAGATGAAAATTATTTATATAGTATTAGATTGTCATGATGTACAATGAAATGTTAGAAATTAGAATAGGCCAATAAGAACCAAGCACGGTTGTTAAGTGCGAATATTTTTTTTAATTTTGGAGGATAAATATATTCGACAGTGTGATCTTTATAAGCGCGTAATATTATTTAATATTAAATAATATTTCTGGAATATTAATAGATGGTTATATGTCCACTCCTAATAATATTAAAAAAATAATATTATTTAATGTTATTGTAATATTATATATATTTTAAATATTCAACTTTTTTAAATATCCAACTCTGTATATATATAATATATACAATTGTAGTGTTTTATTTCAAATGTATTGCAATACCAATTGTTGTGTTATATAAATAATAAATATTTTTTTCTATATTATGATTATTTAACTTTATTTTTAATATTCTAAGAACATTTCTATAATATGCCAAGAATCTTATGTGAAATGGACATATAAGGATCGATAAAACATTCCTATAATATTAAAAAATATTACATAACATCCTTAGAATATCATAAGAATATTATTTTAATATTGAATAATATTCATATAATATTCTAGGAATATTACGTGTTTATAGGGATGATGCACGCGCCGATATTCCGCCAGATTTTCAACGGGGAATCTCCCTTCTATGACAAACACCATGCTTGTCTCTTATTATCTATTTTAATTTCTAAAATTATCTATTGTAAAAGTAAATAAATTACACTGAAAGGTGTTCTTTCGATATGTGTAGTACAACAATTACATTTTTTACGCATATGTGTAGTACAAAAATTACATTAACAATTATATTTTTATTATAAATTGGACTTATATATTTCGTCAGGAAAAGAAATACTAACAGTAAACATATAATTCCGTTAGACTCGAAAGGACTAAACGCAACGTGCTTTATCAGATAATATTCTGAGGAACGGCACAATTTTGTTTTATTTTTTTTATTTTCCTCGTTACCTGACCATCCCCACAAGGTGAACCTTCCGCTGCTGGACGGTACGCCACACAATATCCGGACCCAGCGTCGAAACAGAAAAGCTGAGCACAAACCCGATCGTCTTTCTGAAAGGATGCACAATAGCAAAATACAACACACGAATATTAACTGACGAATGTGCGTATGATATATATATATATATATATATATATGAAGCACATACAAAACAAGCGCTCGTCCCACGATCTTTCCGACATTGCGCGTCTAAGGATAGCAGTTTCCCCGGAAGTACTCGGGGTAGTGCCTCGTCTTCGTGAGGTGCATTGTATAAGCAGGTCGCTGTATCACCGCTGGAAACCAACGAAGCTACATGAACTTATTAATCTCTGTATTGCTATTTGTTTCCTCCATTTTAATCCTCTACTTCCTTGATTTCAGAACGCTCATCGAAGTTATGGATGGACGATCTCCTTTAATCCTTCGTTGGCACACTTATTTTTTGCTGTTTAGTTTAGCACTCTGTGAGATCCAGTATGTCCTTTCCCGGGAAAAAAAAGATCATATATGAAATTTGCCCATATATGACTATATGTAATCATGTATGTCCACAACGAAAAAAATACTGTTGTTTACAAATTATATGCAAATACAACCGAAGTAAATGCTTCTGGCTACTTGTGTTTCTGACAGCACATGATATTGACATTTAATGAAATGACATAAAATCCTTCTTTCATATGGACATATATGATTGCATATGTAACCACATATATGAACAAAATTCATATATGATTTTATATAATTATATATAATCATATATAATCATTTTTTCCCGGGTTCTGATATGCCTTTACTTTAATATGTATAAATGTGCTTATTCAGTATACATACAGGATAGTCATTTAAGCCATTTAATAATAATTTATATATTTAGAAACATAAATATATAAAAAATAAAACGAAATAGAAAGAAATGTTCCGGACAAAAGTTATAGGGTTTGGAAGGGAATATAATCTGAAATTTTAAGCTATAGTAGATAATCTAAA
>NW_014556062.1:153006-167029 GCF_001313825.1 Dinoponera quadriceps | reverse complement strand
CAAGTTAATTTATTTTTAATATGTTTAAAATTTGCTTAGACCTTAGCGTTCCCATTATCAAACAATGAAAAAAAATATATATATATATGTATGTATAAAAAATATATATGGGTCTAATATTTTTTAATAGTCTAATATTTTTTGATGCTCTACAACATATTCCAATCCCATAAAAATCGATTAGGGTCAGTTCCGAGCGTTCCCTTGTTAGATTAATTATTAAGATTTGAGTCGCTTACAATCTAATCCTTCTTCCTTACTTATCTTCCTTCTCTATCTTACTTGCTCTAAATATCACCATGCAAAAAAAATTGTGAACGTTCGATATATCGAATTTAATTTCGCTGCTTTCTATTTATATCGTAATTTATATTTACTTATAATTATTATATTAATATTTAATTATTAATAATTAAGATAACTTATTTATATATAAAATTATATCAGATTCGCTTTTTAATTTTGAATAAAAATATTCATTCGACGATTCGGAATGGAGAATTTACTTTATACGAGTGAGAAATCAGTCGAGTCCAAGTGACTCGGTGATCACTCTATTTTTCAATCAAAATTTCATTCCAAGAAATTTAGAAAACATGTATTGAAATTTGATTTGTCAAGCAACATAATAATAATTGAAGTATCTCATGATTATGCTTCGTCTTATAGCCAAAATATTAAATCTCCTTAAAGAAAATTCAGCCTAGGCCACCGTTGGATCCACGGAATGTGTTAACGTTCTGCAATGATTACCTACTTTAAAAAATGATGGAAGGAGGACACACTACAGTGAGACCACTTGAAACCTTTCTCGGTGTGTCTAAGATCGCTCATGATATATCCGTCTTCCCAACGACACTTTTCAGCACCCGGTCCACCTAAGTAACTGGGCGGAGGTGAACCGTCGTGAACGGCACCCAACCTACGATTAATAGAACATACGCAATATTAATTTCGTCTAAAATATTCCACTTACGACGTAAGTGTTAGTAGAATTGGAAATGTTGAGTAAAGATGAACTCGAAGTGAGAGATCGGTACATTATGTGTGACGCTGGTAGCAAGCGTTAAGTAAAATTAGCGGAAAAAAATTCTAGGCACTTACAAATGACCCACTTCGTGGGCAGCGACGATGATGCCGCTAAATCCGCCGGTATCTTCGATGATAGCGACCGAATTGACCTTTTCGAGACGTTTATTCACGACGCATGCTCCACCGACGTACGCGAATCCTGTGCAAACAAAGATCCTCAGCACATCTCGCATTTACCTTCCTAGTATTCGTACATTAAATAGAGCGCTGATTCGTTATTACCGAGGCTGTCGGCATCGAACAAGCTGTTTCGTTAAATTAGTAACCTGTATAGCGATATGCCGAAGCGCATTTACACCATGAATTCACACTGAGAGAAATCCCATTGAAGTTGCAATCACCTTCTGGTTTTAATTTACAAAACAGTAGTAGTAATATATATGTAAGGTCATTATCGCTATCACTATGAATAGTAACTCTAATAGGAACAATTATTCCCTCAAATATATATTTTTTTTACTTATGCGATTATAGTTGCACACACCAAACATTTTTCTCTCAGCATAATTATTCTTGACGATGAACTTTCAATCGCACGTACGATCGATTTTATCAATTGCACTTCTCACACTCTGTTTGCGTTCAGAATGTAAATGCGCCTGTTGTTAATTTACCACTGATATTATTATATTTTGTTATTATTAGACGTGAAGTCGCATGAATTTAATCTTCCATTTACCGCATCGGGGGCTCCATTAAAGTTCTCGTCTGTTTATGAAGAAGCAAACTGCACGCAAGAATATTTTAATTGAATAATATACCATATTAATAGTATAATTTACTAAATTTGCGTAACTGGGATATATTTATGCTAAAGCCAAAATTTACACGTGACAGCAATAAACGAATAATCTGATCAGATATATTTTTTAACCGAACGAAATACAAATTTATTATACGTATAAGAAAATATCAAAGAGTAAAAAATGTCTTTATTGACATATGTGTTTTCGTTGTTGCAATTTAGACTACTCGTTATTTCTAATATTAGTAAAGGAAAAATTTTATCGTGAGTAGTAACTATTGTGTAACACATAATACTATTGTGTATGAGCGTCTATGATAACAGCAGAAAGAAATTTCGTTGCATTTCAGATAACGATGGGCAGTTGTAACCGTGATAATCGCGTTGTATTGCTTGCAATCATTTGCGAAAGAGCTATTACACAAATAAATATATGTAATAATAAATAAATCTATTCAAGCCAACTGCAAATTATAATAATTTACGTAACTTTGTAATTCTAATTAAAATTTTTTTATCATTGATATATTAATATCTATATATAATTTAATTAATCTCTCAAATTTTTTATTTAGCATTAGAACAATGCATACTTTGTAGGAAAGATGAATTCAATTTTGGAATTTGATTTCACGTGTGTTTCAAAGCCATTGAAAAAATCCATATTACTTGGAAAAAATTAGTTCTGTGTAGTTTCTTTGCTCTCTAAATTATCCGTACTTTTTTGAAATTTCTTTGACATTTTAAATATATCCCATAAGTATAAGAATTCTTTTTGGAGTGAACGACGACGTAAATTGTATTGAGTTTTGATTGTTCTTGTACATGGAAAAAACAATTTCGTTGTACTGAATTTGTTGATACTTAAGAACCAGACAAAAATTTGTTGTAGGAAAAATTTCTATATGAGGTTCCTACTAGTAGCACATTTCATTGGCGTGACATTGGCTCAACGTTGGCCAATGAAGTATGCTACTAGGATATTCAGTCAGTTGTTCTCAGTCTCAACCGAGTCTTAATGCAGTTAAATATTCACATGAATATTCTTAATCGCGGTAACAGAGATATTACTTCTTGTCGCTAAGTTTCATTTGGTTCCTATTCTGTTGCAGGAACTAAGTTATTTTTTCCGCATATGCATGCATTGTAGCATATATAATAATGTCAGAATGTTCGAGTATTTGAGCAAGTTTATATATGTACCAGATCCCACGGAAAATTTTGTCATTTTTTCTTATTTTTTAGATGAAAGAAAACGTGTTTAATTGCACAATCATCATTACACATGAAAAAAGACTCCATTACATGCGACCTTCTGCCATCGTACAATGAGATCATGGATATCTTTCCTATAAAATTGTGGTGACTTAGGCGCAAAATATGTAGATAGTGTATCTTCCAGAGACTTTCGGTTATTGACGTCTTGTTGTCGCATGACGTTTGCCACATTCCAAAATAGATATACAAATGATAATCTCTTGGAGAGATGTCAGGGGAATATGTTGGGTGAGAACTTTCCAGTCATCATCTAAACTCAACAATCTAAAACCTCACTATGGTATATCCTAGCTGGGCCAGATTATTAGTACTTTTCGGTTCATGAATTTATATTTTCCGGCATTTTCCGCGTGTGTGTCGACAAGATTAATGAACTTTTGACAAGATTAATGAACCTTCATGTATTTTAACTAAAATCAAAATGAGGAGTTTACTCTTAAAGTGTTTCATACGTCGAGAATTTCATACAGTCATACAGAAAGATGTATAGAAAATTATGCGAAAACAGACGTGGACTTAACGGACTCGACTACGGTAAACCGAAGATCAACGGTATATTAATTCGCACGAGTAAATGTTAGGACAATTAATCATCGATAGTCGGCATGCATCCGGCATTAATACATCGTCTGATGGTTAATGAGAGAGTTAGCTGAGATATCAGATACCGTAAAATAATAAATTTCGAGACGTTTGCATGGCGAGTCGGCCGATTAACGGATTAGGATTCCCCTTCCCTTCCCTCCCTTTATTGTTATTCTGATTTGATATCAAACGACGACAGGAGATGTCTTTTGACGTACTTAGAGTTGGTGTGATTTCAAAGACTTACCAAGCCACGATCCATGACAGTAATGCAGCCGAAAAGATAACAAGAGTCGTGAATCATTCAGAAAAGATACGAAACAAAGAGCGCAGGCAATGTAGAGAGAATAAAATAAAAAAAAAAAAAACGAGAAAGGAAATAGAAACAAGGAAAGAGAGATAGAGAGACAAGACGGAGTTAAATTTTGTAGGAATTTTGGGCAACGTGTATCTTTTTCTCGCCACGACAGTTTAGGCTACGAAGTGTGTTATCGATCTTTGAGAACGATTTCGGCGTATATAAGACTGTGAAATAACAGTATGTACATAATTGCGAAGATAGCAACAGTCATGTAGATACAGTGGCGGATTATAATGAAAACATAAAATGGGACGTATTTTCAGGATATCGATATCGGAAATTCGGCAAATTTGCAAGTCAACCGTCTACCAACGATAATTTGGATTTTCATTATAATTTTTACCACAATTCGAAGAGCACAAACACGCTTTTTGATCCGCCACTGTGAGGATATTGAAACCTAGCACACATGTACAACAGACGTAAACACACAAAGAAGTAAAAGATTGAAGCAACTGTGCAAGGGAACAGCAGAGTCCGAGAGAGGCAATTGCTTTTACGGATTGCGAGTCGTCAACGCATTCTCATTACGAGTTGTAATCTGTGTGACGCGTGCGACGCAAGAAATCATTTCACCGTAGAGAAGAAAGAACACGAGGCGTTAGAAGAGATTATATTGAAAGGCACATAAAATAAAGTGCACATAAGAGAACAGGCTCGCTTCGAGTGATTTCAATTAATTAATTTCAACATTACGAATTATGGAAAAGAATAGAATATGACGCGAATGTAAGTCTAACATATTCGTTCTGATTCCTCGAGTCTCGCGAATTTTACGGCAAGCTCTTCCGTCGCATGGAAGAAAAATTGTTCATTAAAGATCTCGTCTGATTTGCTCGACCGACAAGCTTCTCTTCACTTAATCCACTATCGTATCGACTTGCGATCGGAGATCTAGAAATTGAAACATGGCAAGGCGGTGCGCATGTGCGTGACTTAAAAAAAATTGGGGAAGCTAGAAAACCAGATTTGCCTTTCTGCTGAATCCGAAAGAACGTACCTGCGGTTCCTCTATTGCACACGTCATTCGCGTATTGCCTCCTGCACATATCTAATCTGCAATGCAACAACAAAAATTCTCTTTATCATGTTAAATCATATTCAGTATACGATCCGACTTGGTCACGGGACAGACAGACAGACAGAAACGATGGAATTCCGTCGTTCGGATTAATCCTTTTACGAATATAGGACAACAACAAAAACAGGTAAGAATAAATATGCGTGAAATCGCTGAGTCGTAATGACCGACTCGAACTAGTCCGAAACAATTTCTAAGCAGCTCACTGGGTGTCTAAGGAATCACAAAACATTAATAATATAAAAATCTTCTCAAAGGGGATAATAACCGCTATACAAAAAAGAAAAAGAAAAAAAGGAAATGTATAACACTACCCTGCATCTTAATATAAATTCAAGCGATGTCCTTACAGTGACCGACTGCGCCGATCCATTTCTTCGTAGTCATTCCGGAAATAACTTCGTTGTTCCTAATTTGCAAGAAAAATTCGCACGTGATGGAGAGAAACGACTTGAATCGAAAGTTATTTCTGAGATTGGTGTGAAAAGCTATTTCAAAGATGTCAGACAATTTTAAATCAACCAGAAAAACGTGCATGTCTGTGTGTATAATAGAAAGCAGACACCCGCGAAGCGAACGTCACAAATCAGATATTGAAAGCGGTATAACTTCGTTGAGAAATAAAATTTTGATGCCGTAAACACGCGAACATGATCGTTGCCGTAACGGCAAAATTTCAACATGTGAGACGCTTTCGCGTCGGAACTTGAACATATCGAAATTATATCGGTTTCAAGCTTTATCGCAAATTCTTTTCGCAAAATAAAGGAACTCTTTTTTCCGAAGGCAGTTTCGAAAAGTCACGTATTGCGGAAGCATATGTGTGTCGCGCGTGTATGTGGTACTTGTTTGTAAATATACACGTGAATTCCACATGTGAAGATTCTCTCTCTTGCTACTATTTAGGATGTTTCACTTAACTTGAACATTTTGAATATTTCTTAAACTAAGCAAAATAGAAAGAAATGTTCCCTGTTTTTTCTCGAGATATTTTACTTTTCATTCTGATATTTTTCAGTACAAGATATGAAATGAAGAAATTCTCATGAAGAATTCATTTTTTGATAATATCGTCTTAACACTTTTGTACGTAGAATGACAAGTGGAATTGTTCGCTGTAAGCAAACATAAAAGAATCTTAAAAAAATTCATTGCATTTTTCAAATGCATCGATACACCAATATATAGTAATTAATATTAGTAACTGATTTTTGTTATATTATGAAGAAAAGTATTTTAGTAATGTTATAGAAAAGTGAATACTTTTCATATTATATTTCATATTTTGTGCTGAAAAATATCAGAATAAAAAAAAAATATTTGGAAAAGTATTAATTTTTCGATAATTTCACCCTACTTTTACACGAAGAGTGAATAAAGAAATAGATCTATGTTAACAAAAATTATACGATTCTATTTAAAAAAATGAAGTTGACTTTGAAATGACCTTAAATTATTAACTATGCAACGAAGTTAAGGTCAGTACTTTATACCCCTCAAGACCTTACAACATTTGTTTGAAACGTTTCTTCCTATTTTGCTTAATTTAAGAAATATTCAAGGTGCTCAACTAGGTGGGATACCCTGCATAAAATGTCCGACATGAGGCGTGCCAAAATGTATACAACATGTATACAATAAATTAAACTGAAAAATAGGATCAATATCATTTGGTAAAATATTACGTGAAATTTCGAGTTATTAACGAAAATAGACGAATCAGCACGCGCAATGTAGTGGATGCATCGCCATTTCCGTTAATAATATTCCGTACTATTTTCCGTTAATAATTCGAAATTTTATGTAGTATTTTACAAAACGATATCGCTTCTATTTCTTAATTTGGTCTATTGTGTACGTTTTACATGGTTTAGTACGCTTTGCGTCTGACATCCTTATGGTAATATAACTTACTAAAGAAACACCGGGAACTCGAACTCTCCGATTTAAATGAACTTTTGTGGGCGTGTGGAGTAACTCAAAATATAAATAATACTTATACTTATTCCCGTATGGAAAATAATTACGGAAAATACTGGCATACTATTGAAGAACTATTGTTCATCAACAATATACCCGTATAGGTTGCCTTTTAAAGATATAGTTTTTGATTTCAAATTCAAAAAGGCGCTTTCACATTTTCGCACTTTTGATATAACTCAAACTACAAGAGATAGAGAAAAATGTTTATAATGAAAGTTCAATGTTAAATCAACGTGATTACAAAGTGACAGAAATTTAAAAGAATTCTTCTAAAATATTTTCTTAGAAAAAAATTTTTTTCCAATTTCTTTCTTAAATATTTCGGAAATGATATGGTAAAGATTATTGAAATTTCCGTTGTGCATCGTTAGTTCCATTAATTCTTGTATCATGTATACATTACAGGTTTATCTTTCAATAAAATAAAATAAAATAAAATAAAATAAAATAAATAATTTAAATAAAAATCTTTAAAGGGCGATAGGATACGAATGAAACATACCGTGTATTATTTATATCTTGACTCCTTCTACATACTCATAAAAGTTTACTCAAATCAAAGAGTTCGGGTTCTCCTTTCGCGGCAGTTATTACAATCGTGAATAAATTGAGCCCTTATCACTGGACAAACGACGGTACTACCATATCGTTCGATCGACTTGGTTCACTTCACTTCACAAGCCACATGAATCTCGGAGAGATTCATTTAGCTACACAGATATGTTGTGCATGTGGTAGTACCGTCGTTTGTCAAGTAGTGGCTTACAATTTTACTTATAATTGTGTAACACTGATTCGCGGTGTTTCTTTATTAGTTATATTAATATAATTTTATGAATTTTGCACCTTGTGTGCGGGTCATACGATCGGTGATATATTCCATGTTTGCAGATCTGCTGGATGCGTTTCCACGTATAAGATCGAATTGCCGTGATCAGTGCGATCAACCGGCGTAACAACAACGATGCAAATGGCCGTGAAGCGCGCGTTATTAATTGGTAAGATTGGTGAGATTAGTGAAACCATATTAACCCATTGTAACCCGTTCATTCGCTCCTCATTCGAGTGTGCGTAAAAAGCTCTGGTGAATTGCAAATGCATTGTCTCTTGCGTGAACGGGCAATTACAAGTCTCTCAGTTCCATTGGTCGCCCCTTGTGTATCATATAGGATCATGCAAGAAAGATATCCTTACTTCTTCATTCTTTCTAATGTATATTACTACGGAGCAATTGAATTGCGAGTTGCTTGCACGTCACGCGTCACAAATGCCGATTCTCATGTATTGTTCTAGAAAGGAATATCTTCCTCGAGACTTGAACTCCCTTAACAACGCTGTACCTGTTAGACTATGTTACCATTACTATTCCGTCAATACCGTCAATTATATACAAGCTAGCGCGGATGCTACAATAAAAAAAATATAGTTTATATAAATATAAGTAATAAAAAAGGTAACAATATAAAGAAGCGTGATCTATGTAATAAACCATACCGGCAGTTCCCTTAGTGCAGCGGCCGCCTTTCCTACGACGGCACATATCATACCTGTTTTGCGGGATAAAAATCGAGAGTATGAAATCATCAGAATAGATCATAATGTTTATAATAAGTGGTATTAGTTGTAACACAAGAAGAAGAAACGGTGCGGTCACGATCTTTATAAATAAAATCATACTTTTTGCAAAAAAACGAACGGAACTTCCCGATTTAGCTAATATAAAAAAGAATATTTTCCTGTATTTATTATGTGAGATTTAAGCTTTGTGACTTCCGACTCATGTGACTTCCAGATCCAGTCTCCCCTACGCGAAATTGAATTGTATTGAGATTCATCACTACAATATTAAGAAGATGCCAAAATCGACGACGAACGTGATAATCATCGATGTACAGATCCTCAAAACGTTATTACATAAACACTGACACAATTACGCAATTCTTTTTGTATTTTTTTATACACAGAAAAAAGTACTAGATTCAAGTAAATAATTACTCCAATACTCCTTAACAAATACTTTTATCTGGATCAAATAATATTTACTCGATCCAAGCAAAATATATATTTACTCGATCCAAATAAAATGTTGCTAAAAAGTATTGGAGTAATTATTTACTTGAATTTGGTACTTTTTTCTGTGCACATATAGATTTAATATAAATGTAAGTGCAATATAAGTGCGAATGCAACGAATATCTGCTACTCCATTTTACCATATATCTAACGGAAAATTAAACTAAAATATATAAAAATTTTTTTATAAACCTTTCGTACTTTTTATCGTTAGGATAGAAAAATCGGTTCGATTCTATTTGTTGAAATATTAAATGGTAAATTTAGATTATCAGAAAATTGTGTCATTATATGCCGCGCGGGCACTCCCGCGACTCATTAAAGTCGCGCACGTTTCTTTGTAGATCGGACACTCTTACTTTGTAACGGCAACGGCGATGTCGTATACAGGAAGTCTCCTCTCCCGGAAAAGATATTTGCCCATGTCAGTCAGAGCGGCTGCCGAGTCGATTGCGTCTCTTCCCACGCGATTCCTTTCTAAGTAAGGCGTTGCGTCCCGTCCCTGAGTATAACGCGATTTTAGTTTACACAAGATATCTCATTGCTACCGCATTTCCTGTCGGCTGCCAATTTTTTTTCTTTTGCCCTGACGTATACTTTCTTTAGGAGATTATGACTTCCTCATGCTTCGAGAGAAGGTCTTATGTAGAAATGCTAATAATATTGATGATAGCAACAAAATTACCAATTGTTAAATATAAGATGGCCTATACTCTATATAGTTTTATATAATATTATATACAACTATAAAACTAATCCTTTCTGATTTATCGAAAGATCTACGCAGTCGAAGAAAAATTAATAACAGTTCATTATCCCGTTAAAATGCACGCTGAGCGAAAATTATAGCTAAAATATTAGACAAAACTTAAGAAACATCCTACATAGACTAAGAAAACGATTATTAAATATCTACTTATCCTATATAAACTAAGAAAATCCTATATAGACTAAGAAAATGATTATTAAATATCTACTTATCCTCATATAAGTTGGTCAAACATTCGTTAAAATGGGAAACCTTCTTGTAACATAAATGATTTGAAACACTTGGAAATATATAATATATCGCTAATCCGATATATCCCATACTAACACTCGCTTAACGAGAATAAAATACTCGGAGTCGAAATTTAGGTCGAAAATTTACAAAAAAAAGAACGAATATACCGATGCATCACAATCGAAAACAATTACATGTTTATCTCTTACCCGTGAAATGATTATTCCTGCTATACTGATACGTATTTTTGGACCCTTCAGTAATTTGTACCTGAGATCCACTCCGTTCCAAAAGGACACGAAATATCTCTTTATCTGCACGTTATCGCCGCCGTGCAATCTGGAACAAGAAAATCGCGTTCGTTCAACTAAGTATGTGCTAAGAATGATAAATGTTATGGCGAAATTACATATAACGAGAAAAATTGCGAATGCTAACAATGCTAATGCAAACACTAATAATTTGCATCACAAAGAACAACCTATAACCATTACGGTATAACCATTACGGGAGAAAGCGTTAGAAGAGGTAAGAGAAACGTGAAAATAATATCACATATGATAGAAAGCCTAGAAAAAAATGTGAATGTTTAATATAGTAAAAATAATAAAATCAAAAATTATTTTTATCAGTTTGAGATACTATCTTTATATGATATATCTACGTGTTACACATATTATAGTCCGCTCACCTGTACCCATCGTAATCTACGATACAAAGGATTTCCGGGTAAATGACGTATGGTGCTTCGCGCCTCGACCTATTATTGGTAGAACGCTTGATTCTATATCTCTTGGCTAAGTGATCGGGTTCCATGAGCGCTGAAATATTTGTATCGCGTAAGAGAGTGCATAGTTTTACCCGTCACCCCACATATCGTATTGTTCCGACATATATAGTGCACACTCACAAAAATCGCTGTACTCGTCACCGACTGGTCGATCCACCTTTTTGAAAACAATGTGGTGACTCGTGCGTTTCAAGTCCTCGCTTTCAGTGAGATTGGGCAGTAATGTGGGTTCCCGAAGAGCCGGCGCTTTATTCACGACCTCTTGCAGAACCCGTTCTGGCAGTGGCCGAATAACTAATTCTGAACCAATAGTTCCATCCTGAAGAGAAAAGCGTCGCACTTTTTTAACGGAACCAGAGTCAAATTTTAAACCGACAAATGTACTCTTGAAATTTCTTGGAATGGATTCGCTTAAAATAAACGAAAAGTGGCGGATTTTCGCTCAAAATGACAGTGAAATATCGCCACTCGAAATCGCAAAAGTGAACGTTTCACTTGAGCTCAGAGTGGATTCTAATTCAGTACGAGTGAATGTTTCAATGGATTCGAGTGAATTTATTCTCGTGACAGTGGAATACATCGAACTCACTCAGAGTCATAGATATAAATAGAGAAGCGGTATTGATTTCGATATATCGAAAGTCGCCATCTTTTTTGTACAGTAATAGAGCAAAGAATGAGGAAGTAAGGGACGGAAGATGAGTAAGGAAGAAACCCTGGTACGATTTGTCGATTTTTGCCCGATGTCCGACTTTCGGGTCGACAATATCATTGGCAAATCGGCTGTCGATTATTCGGTCGCGACGCGATGTCGGCTCAGACAAGTCTTGTCTGGGCACCGGAAGTGCCATCCGCGAAAAGCAACACGTCGCGTTCAGACTTAGCCAGCGGGCACACTGGAGGTATCGCCCACAAAAAACCACTGTCCAATATTGACTTAAACACGGTTAGCCAACTCAACGACAGTGTCGTATCGACATTGGCACGTAACGTTGGGATGATCTTATCATTTGGATATTATGCCAATACTGGGCTGAGAATCAAAAACCGGTTGGGGACCGATACTGCTCCAATTTTAAAACCGTGCATAGGCTGTACCATTTAAGTTAACAAAACGAATTTAAAAAAAAGCTGAAACACGTGTTCCATGATTTTGAGAGGCGATCAAAGTGGCATTATTAGTTTTTTAATGCGTGGGCGTTTTCAAAGCCATTTCAAAGTCAACTTTGTTTTTCAAATGGAAACCTATATTTTTTATTATGGAATCTTATTCTACGTAAAAAAATAAACTTTTATTTGAAAAATATTTTCATACGATTTCTATTTTTTAAGATATTTAGAGAAATAACTGCAAAGTTATTGGTTCTTCAATAACTTTTTACTCGAATTCTATCAACTTTATAGAAAAATAGTAAGAGACAAGAATTGTTTATTTTATTCTCATAGAGCTCTGAGAATTTATTCAGAACTCTTTATTAATTTTTTAGTATTGCATTCTCTTATGTTGGTAAAAGTTCATTTGTTTTGATTTCTGAAAGTTTATTCACTCGCAAATACAAACCGCAAACTGGACCATATCGTGATATTTATTATCTTCGACACGAATCCTATAAATTTCCATGGAAGTCGGAACGTAGCGCGTTCTTCGTTCTTTTCACCTTATTTTAATCCGATCAGGTAAACATTACTGTGCTGCAAAGAATTTGTGTCGGAGATGGTAAATACCACAACAACTGTTCAATATCTCTTGAATAATTCGGTAGTCCTCTCGGATATTGTATATAATACTATCGCACTGAAACCCGTGCATTATCAAAAATCACTTGTAATATTGCACTATAACATCCGTGTAGAGGCTCCTAATGACCATATTTAGTTGGCAAATAATTCATCAAATTTTAATACTTATTACCAAATTCTTTTTCCACGTATTTTTCGAATGAAATTTCACTTCAAGACATTTAGAGAGTAATTATACGACGTGAAATCGATCATCACTTTAAGAACTTTTGATTTCGCGTCGAAAACTTTACTTTACGATTTAATAAAATTCGGAAAATTCGGTGGTTTTCGGCTATTCTCCAACATATGCGTGTTTGTGTGATCAAAATATCGCATAATAATAATAATGATAATGACAATAGACGTTATATAATTATTGACACTGTAATTGACACTGTAATGTGTTAATTGACACTGTAATTATCAGACTGCTCGCGTATTTGTAAATCTTGACTCGTATCGCACTTTAACCACACGCTGATCTACATTGGGATATATGAATTATGCATATCAGGTTGAGACGCGCGTTAAACCGAACGTTTCTATCGCAGGTTCCGAACAAGGTTTCGTAGCGTTGCGAATTATTTGAACGCGCGCGTATTTCCGACACAGACACGATCGAGCTGTGATTTGCGGTTTGAACGGTGCACCGGTCAAATCGAAGTAGGGGGAGTGAAAGCGAAAGGTCAGGATACACGGGGTCACTCAGAACAATGCTTTTATCGTGCGTTATATAACCAAGCTATGTTATGCGCGAAACCGTATAGACAACATTATGATTTCGCATTAGTTAAAATTTTAACGAGGACTCCCACACGACGACATCCAGTTAGAGTTACGCGCGATTGATCTTATCGTTACTCGATCGAATCCTTGCGCAAATAGATGAAAAGTCTCACGAGTCTCCAAGTGATTCATTTTCGCAACTTCTATGGGGTGGAACGCGCATTGTGATACTTACATATTCATTTGCGTAGTGTTTATATCATTTCGCGATTGTATTCACAAGTAATATTTCGTTGGCGAAATTTGCGTAAATGCGTGTGTAATTTTTAAGAAGGCTGTAAGGTCCAATAGTATTTTCAATAGTTGCATTAAAACGCCACTCTAAATTGAGTATTTATCGAGCAAAATTACGCTCCTGCATATTCATTTCACTATTTAAATACTAAATGTTAATTTGAAATGCAGAGTTGAGGTAAATATATATATACATTTCATATTTGTTATATTGAATATATATATATATA
>NW_014556062.1:87550-152910 GCF_001313825.1 Dinoponera quadriceps | reverse complement strand
CTAATAAAGATATATAGATAATAGAAAGAAATATTATAAGTATTTGAATATATGCAATATATGCATATGCAATATATGCATATCATTATTTCGCGCGCAAATATTACTACAAATTATGACCTTTACAATACTACATTTTTAAAACAAAACAGTCAATAATTCTAAAATATATATATAATGTATATGTATATTAATCTTTAATATTATAGTTTTTATATGTAGTTTTTCATCAAAATCTTATTTTTCGTTTAAAAAATATTAAAAGATATTAAAAATAGAAATTAAAGTAGCACGCTAACTTCAAAGAACGCATGTAAAAAGTATCAATTTTAATTGCAAATATTTCAAATCTCGAATGGCCAATCTTTTTCTAATTGCACGAGCAGTTATATAATATTTTAATGTACATATAATATGTATGTTTCGTTGAATTCTTATCAAACTCATATCATCTTATAAAATCTCTCCAAAACTCTGGAAATTTAGTGAAATTATCTCGATCAAATTTTCGAAACTGGAAATCTCTCCTGATTTCTCACATAATTAAAATGACACTATTATGAAAATAAATCTCATGGGCAAGTACTGCGCGCCCATAAATTGCTTCCTTATGGCAAGGCAATTAAGAGCTTTGTAAGAGAAATTCAGTCACGCTCGTTTGAACACGAAATTATTAGGAACAACGTTCTTCTCTCACAAAATTGCAGACCGTGAGAAGCGAAAGGTAAGATCAATGTGCGCAATTTATTGGCTTATAGTCTTCGGGGACACAATACCGTCGTATTAGACTTCATTCTGACCGGCGAGGAGAACGTCAGTTGCGAGAGTGCAAAGGGGAAATGTCAAAACCGCTACGCTATGTCGTCGGTATTTGAGTAACTTCACCTTAGAAATGCGAATACACGTTACAAGGATATCTTTCACCCGAAGGGACTTGATTGTCGATGTGTTTCGTCAGGTATGTAAAATACGGAAAATTACCATATTATATCAGCGAGGGCTTTTAGTGAATACTTCGACAAATGACTGTGTCTCGTCATCAAAACAATATTACACCGTACGGTATGACGAATTGCGATATTGCTATAATTATAACATGGATCCTAAACGAGTTGTGTCGGTTGACGAAAGACGACTCGCAATAATAGGGTAGTGACGAAAGGGACATTAAGAAAGAATAGCCGCTTACAACGCGCACTTTCCCATTCGTGTCCTGGTGCAGCAGAATGGAAGCCATGTTCTCCGTGTCTTGATAGATGTCACCGATATCTACGTCCATCTGGAAATAAGAGGAGAGACGATTGCATCCCCAGAAGATGATTGGTTAATTCACAGAGGCACACCGCTAACGCCAAAAACTCTCGTTATATCTACGTCTCAATTAAACGATTCGCTATGAATATTTGGCGAGTATACAAAATGTCTGATATTTCACGATACAACGCTCGAGCGCAAGTAGACCATATCAAACTGAATAGAAAAGTCATGTGCCATTTTGCAAATTTTGCAATCATTATTGAGAAGAATTCCAAAGTCAATGACTAACATGACAAGCCTCGATAATGTAGAGGTGATTCTCAAAATATTATGTTACATCAACACTGATATAATCACCCTACACTTTTTGTATTTCTTGTATGTACAGATCTTATATAAAGTAAGTGCAATTTAAATACGAATGTGATAAATATGCGCTACTCTGTTTTATCATATCTGACAGAAAGCCAAACCAAGATGTGTAAAAATTTATAACGCAAAACTTTTCATATCTTTTTAGGCTTCTAAATTTAGTTAAAAAGATGTAAAAATGTTCTTTGAAATTTGTCATATTGAAACATTTGATATGTGCAACCTGCAGGATTTCTGTATTAGATAAATATTTATATCAACTGGCAGCTAGAAATATCAATTTTTGAATTTTTCATCATTTTCAACATGTTACACATGTTGAGCAATACTTCAATTCATTTTTGCGCGTATTTTTACCGTGTAAAAGCATTTACAATGTACAGCTAATATGACACAAACTTTGCAGAAAGAGATCAGTATTTTGCCGGCAAAGTTTTTAAATGTGGCATTTCCTTAAAGAATTAATTAAATAATATTAGTGAATAAGTGTGCAGGAAACGATGGAAGCGAACTTTGTAGGCAAAGGCATTGCATCAAAGTCTTATTTAAGACTTGCTCAAATCTGTTGATTATTTCTTGACAACGGCAGGTGATGCGTAATGCCAGATTGCATATCTCCACTGCATCACGCATCACCTACGCATCACTAGCCAAAATAATCAATAGATTCGAGCCATCTTGAATAAGACCTTACTTACAGAACTCGTCTTATCGCTGACTACAAATTCATTCGCTAATAATGTTTAATTAATTTCTTAATAACTATTACGAAATTAAATTAAATTAGTTAAGTAAATAACGAGTACTATTGCGAAATTTACAAAGTGGTGCAGGACTTTTCCATTCATTTTGATATGACTTATCTGCTCACGACCATTGTTTCATTAATTGTCATGTATTCCGTATAGCTCGGTGATTAATATTCCGAGAATATTCAGCTTGGGTGAGACTGTGAAACTTCAACGACATCGTACACCGAAAAAAAAATCACTTACATCCTTCACCCTCTCGTAATGAAGGCCGTCAGGTTGCGACGCGTTTCTGGTGACGGTCCACATTGGCAGGCTGTTAGCTGTCAACAGACCTTCCGTGGGTTTCAAGGAAAGGTTGATATCCTTGCCGAAGGCCTTTAAATGAATCTGTGTTTTCGCGTCTATACTCCTTTTGTGCATCGTGTGCAACACAGGCACGACTTCGTACGGCGGCACTGCGGTTTTAGAATAAAATAATGTTTAAATCCGGGCAATTATTTATCGTAGCGACGCCGAATGAGAGACATTGTTACGAACTTATATTAATTACGTTATATCAATTACGTTACGTTGAGAAATTTACGCCCGTCAGAGATCTAACGATTGGCTTTACACATATTGCGAAAAATCTTTTTGAAAGTCTCTCATCTGAACGATATGACGCCTTGCGAAATAGACGCCAGTTTTGCGCATTGTATGTATTAGTGAATTAACGTGCGGAAGTAACAGTTAGTATTTTAGGATCGATGATCTCATTCGATTGATTTCTTATGTCTGTCAGTCGGCTGCTAAAAAAAAGAGGAAAAAGAAATAACAAAAAAGCTACGTTATATCAAACGAGAGATCGGCGACGGGCAACAGCGACCTTTCCTAAGGCTTGTCAAAACGAAACGAAGAATGATGGCATCAATGAATTGAGTATTATTTACGACCGCAGGTTTAAGTTTAACGACCCGTCTTCGCGAGCCTTCTTGTTCTTTCTTTCCCGGACGCGTCAAGTGAAGGTTCGGGGAAACACGCAAAAGATTCGGCCGAGAAAAAATAAAACCATAATTCGTACGTTCACACGTATATATATACCTTCCTTTAAATAATTATACTCAATACTGACGTCGTGTAATGAACAAAATAAAAAATGGTTCGCCTTCAAACTGACTTAATCGGGAACGCCGCGCTTGCGTCTCTCTTAAATGGAATCAGTGAAAATGTCACTGACCGAATCTGTAAAACGGTACTTCATCTTATTCACTGATTTTTAACGGAAACACTTCCACTTAGCTCTTCCGCCTTACATCTCACTAACATTGATCAGTGGAAGATTCATTGAACATCGTTATTACGTGTTCCGCAGCTAAAACTATACGTACATATGTATATATACATATGAATACATATCTGAACTCTATCGACAAACTTACAAGACAAATTATATGTTAAAAAATAATTAAAAAATCTTAATAAACCTATGCCCGCAAAAGTTTGGTCTTTGAGATATAGCCCTCAGAAGACGGCAATGATGAAAGATGCGTCGGTTAAGAATGATGAACATTTTTTTACCCGTTCTTGAAGATAATATCTATCAATTCCGATATTTCTGAATATCAACTGGAGAATCCATTCGTTGTAACGTTAATATATTATTATCGTTGTCGCGAATGAAATGAAAAAAACGCGCGTCTACTCAACGACATCTCATTTCCCTGCTCGTCTCGTTCGAATCGTCGTTAGTGTCGAGGCGAACCGCGTTCTTTTCTACATCGCGTGCGGATGGTCGGCAGGAACGGAACATAAGGAGAAACGGAACGGAAAAGACAACCGCGCGTGCCCGCGCGTTCGTTAACAACGAGCGTTACTTTTTCGCTGTTATTACCGAACTCGTGTCCCGTGTAAAACACCGATAGCATCTCTTCCCTTGTCATGTGCTCGTGGATCTGAAACACGAATAAGTTTAAATGAGCAGAGACTATGTGTCGCAATATCCTTGCGTAATCGGGATCGCGGTCATTTTGCGTTAAATGTTTCGCGAATAAATCTAAGACACGATATGCAAGTAGCGTAACTGTATACTCGATTCGAAACTTGAGTCGAAAAATGCGACTTTGACTCTCCTAAAAAAGTATTCTCATTAATCAATAATTATTGAATCAGATTGATATCTCATATGGTTCAGTCGCATTTCACATCGATCCCTTGAAAACCGCCGATTATAACATTTTCACCGGTCTCTCTAACTTTAAGAGGATATTCTCATTTTCGAACGACGTTTCGTTTAGTAGGTAGTAGACTTTAGGGATGTCTCTTAAAGGAAGCTGTAAAACAAACTACTGTAAAATCTATTGTAAAACGACAAATTTTAACATTAAGCGCATCGAAAACAGAAATTTCAGACATCAAAGAAGAGTAAATTATATTATTAGAATTGAAATTGTATATGTGTGAACCTCCATTTTGTTATCTTAACTTCGACTATATATTAAAGGTTTAACATAGGGTCAAAATTTCGACTCCGTAACAGATTCATCCACGAAAACAACGTCTTCGGACGTAGCTTTCCAATGAAGTGAACATCCCGGTGAGGTGCAATGGCGCCAAAAAAAATTTCATCCATTCACTTCGGAAATCGGTTATTATCACGTTGCAGGATTTCGCAAATAGAATCGACAATGAACAACAAATTTATTTGCACCGTGTGTTACTCGGCGCTCCACACGTTAACTGTTTCCAACGAGGAAGTGAAGAACGCGAAGAGGTATTCGAACGAAACCTTTTGCAGGCGAATCTAAAGCAAATCTTCCGGGATCCGCAATTTTATCATTAATGCTTATTATATCATTTCGTACGACTTTTTTTCACTTGCGTGTCACGACAATTCTCGGTCGACGACTTTAATTTCGTCTCTTACCGGCCGTAGCGGCAATACCGCCTATGAAGTATTGTCTCTGCCGCCATGCTGATACCATGAAGATAGCGAAGCAAAATCAACGTACGACACACACGATCGAGAATGGTAGGCGTCGGCGGCAAGGAGACATCAAGTTTCACGTCATGAAATGCGTCACGGATGGTAACGTGATTGTACTTGAAATTTCTTGTCGATTAATATTGCAATTAAAATATGGCGTCTCGAGACACAACTTTAATAACAATCGGTTGAGCGTAAGATGCGACGCATTACTCAATTTACCAGTCTCACTGAGTGAATTAAATTATTTATATAAATCGTTGCTGTGTGTGTCGGAGTACAATTTCCGTGGTATTTAATGAAACGCTTATGTAACTCGGTAGACACCGCTATTAGCTGATAGATTTTGTGTTTAAAGAAAGAGAGAGAGAGAGAGAGAGAGAGAGAGAATAATTTTTCAAATATTCTTGGGATCGTGGTTCGTCCAGTTTCGCAGGAATCTGTAATCAACGGGTATATAAGCATATTCAGTTTTCCGATCGCGTTTCAAGGTCTGCTTCTACCATTTAACGGCGTTTACCGCGCGCCTGACCAATCTCACGTGTCGTCAAATGGCAGTGTTGCGAAGGTATCAAGTCGTGGCTTGAAACGATTCACGTGCCAGGGACTGTTAAGGTCGATCACTTTCGCTCATAACGGCAGACTATCCGATCGAGGTTTGATCGATTTGTGCCATGAGCGATCTTTTTTTTCCAAGGAGAGGGAGAGAGAGAGAGAGAGGAAGAGAACAAGAAGAAGGATGTGATCGTTCGATGGTAAAATTAATTTTTATGCCACGGTGATATTATTAATAAACGCTACTTGGCTGCCTGTAAACAAATCAAAGACGATATCTAAATATTTCCGATCTAATAATCGTTGCAACGTACGATATTCAATTTCTCTCGTAGCAGAATAGTTCTAGTGTCGACAATGAATTCAGTAATACTTGTTAACCGTAACCGCTAATCACGATCGTTTTAACCGCAATATTATATATTCCACGCGTCTGTCAGCACAACTGTCGATCAACAGAAATGCCGTCTCTGCTCCGTGAAAAATAAATTGATCTCACGGAGGAGAATATTCCGGTTTCGCTTTCGATCTCTCTTTCTCCCTCTCCCCTCCCTCCTCTCCCCCTCTCCCTCTTCCCCTCCCCCTCTCCCCCCTCTCTCTCTCTCTCTCTCTCTCTCTCTCTCTCTCTTCTCACTCGCGCAACAAGTACTCAAAAGCATGCAAATCATGTGGAACGAGTGCCGGAAGTTGCGGCCACGTTTCTCGTCTGAAAGCGATTATTTTTGCCTCGTTTCTTAAAGTGACTAGAGACTAGAGCTTTACGTAAGGCATCAATCGACCACTTCGATGTTTATCCGTGATGATTCAATGATTAATGAGACAAATCGATACTTCATACAGTTCGGTAAGCTTCATGTTGATCTTTGAAAACTGCCAACTTTAATATTTTCATCAGTCTCTTTAACTTTAAGAAGATATTCTCATTCAAAATGTTTTTGTTTGGTAGGTGATTTTAAGAATTTCTCTTAAAGAAAGTTGCAAAACATACAATACTGAAGTTTTTGATAAATATTTATCTACATTTTGATTATAATATAGTAATTTCTACATCTCTTTTCATCTTTTTCTTAAGATTTTATGGGAAAGAAAGGAGAGGAGCATTACTGTAATCTAATGCAGCCACTGTAGGAACAAAAAACAAACCTTTGATAAGATATTTGTCAAAAATATAGAAATTAATTGATTATTTTTTTTATGTTTCTAAGAAGAAATCAATTCTACAAGATATTTTTGAGCAATTATTTGGCGGACGATGCTTTTTTTTGCTAATGCCCGTTCCTACTGCTCACTACGGGAACCGAAAAAAGTTTGGAAAAGTTTGGTGTTCGCCTCCCGGTAGAACTAAAATATTATCATACGCCTGTATCTCCTCTCCGATAAACTCACTGTGATGTGAACTTTATTTTCTGACCAGTGGAGTATGAAATGATTTCAGATGACTATTCCCGGGTTAAAGAATCGAGCCCCGTTTCGTGATTATCTCACATAATTTTATCATCGATTTTGACCTCAAACTCACAGAATGACGTTTAATAGATAATAAGGAAAACCAATTTTAAAATGCGTTTATATAAACACAGTTTTTAGAAATAATAAAAAATTGGGTTTTATGGAAGCAGTACAGTAAATGAAGAAGTTGTTAAAATAAAAGGATCAAATGTATAAATTGCTTCTTTAAAAAAAAATACGTTCACAGTTGCAAGCAAAGGAACGGTTTACTAAAATTGAGAAAAATTTTCTTTTTATTAGTAACTTTCTTCACACTAAAAGTTAAGATAAAATATAAGGATAAATCTCGAATAATTAAGTAATTACGAATAATTGAAAAAGTAATTGCAATGTGTAATAACGCATTCTTCGGCGATACTTGACTGCAATCTTACCTTGTGACATCGTACGAGAAGTAGAATAATAGCCATGCAGAGAAAGACAAGGGCGCGAGTCATTTTGCATAAAAATATTCCTGACTGGTTGCGTCACATTGCTGAAACAGAGAACACAGTCTGGTAAATGAATGAATTGAAAATTAGCGACGTCTGCGATTCAGTTTAATTGTATACAGCAACAGGTAATACGAATCTCGATATACACTCAAAAGTACGATAGAAAAATAAAAATAATCATACAAGTAAAAGCCAAACATTGGTTACCCACGAAACATTTGGATGTACATAATATATTTTAAGTACGTACATTGATATATACTGAATATACTATGTATATACACTAGTAATACAATATACATATTAGGTGCTTGAATTAATTTTCGCTGTTTTTTGCTACAAAAATTCATGTTTATTTCAAAAGAACAGTACATTATATCTTATTCAAAGTATTGTCTTTCGGAAGCTACAACCTTTTTCCACTTTCCGGGGTAACACGTGGGTTCCACGGTAGAAAAATTCAGGTTCTTTCGAAAAAGATAAACGATCAGGCAAATAAGAGCTAAACGCTAATTTTGTATAATTATTATTCATACAAATTAAAAAAAACACAAATGTTCACATGTGTCAAACATTTCTGCTTTTACCAAAACTAGGACCGAAACGTTCAACACAACATATGAAACCCGTTTATATTTTTAATATGTATAAAAATTTGTTACAAAACTAGCGTTTAGCTGTCGTATCCCTAATTATTTTTCTGTTTTCAATTGCATGCATCAAAAGACCTTCTATATTTTCTTTTAATATCTTCTATATTCTCAAATTTCACCGATAATATAACTCGAATTCTTAGAAATATAAATGTAATCATATGAAACTTGTTTGTGTACCAGTGAAGGTGCAAAATAACAAATATTTTTGTGCCATTGACATTGTTATGCGACACAGCGCATTTCTGAAGACGAGAGTTGCCTGGTGAACATAGAGAAGTGTTTTGCTCACTCGTGTATAGCGCGACATGAAGAAATTCCGTGTAGTTATATAATTTTCACCGTGTCCAATGCGTGCACTGTGAGAATGAAAAATCGAAACTAACCTTCGCGGTGGGTTCACGCATGCTTGAATCTGAAAATCATCGCCGCGAATAGAGAAATGAGAGTGTTGAATGTGTTGCTGTACAAACCGCTCGCGAGTTATAACAGAGGTGATCCCGGAAAGAAAGTTAAGTCGCGTTGGATTAACACCGACGAGTTCATGCCGAAAGCTTCGCGTATGTAGAAAAGTACCGTAAATAGATGCGTTTCGCGCAATTTCACGACCGAATCGTGTCACATGAGAATCACCAGAGAAAAAGCACTAGTGATCTGAACGTGCTAACGATCGGAGTCGCAAAATGCGAGTAACGAACGAATAAGTCCCCTATATAAGCGCGTAATATTATTTAATATTAAATAATATTCTGGAATATTAGAATATTATTCTTAGAATATTAAAATTTACGCCAAATTGGATATCGAATATTCTAGGAATTGTAGAAAAATTCATAAATGTTATTTAAATATATTAAATATACCAAACTTAATATAACCCTATATGCCAAACCTTTTATATTCATAAGTCCAATAGGTCATATATAATAAAGAAATATATCTCAAAGTGCGCCTAAAAATTCATCGTCTAAACAGGGAGCTCCCCTTAAGATTTAAAACATTTAATATTACTTTGAACTAATAAATCAGCCATTCTGCTAACATCCTTATCCTCATTTCTATAAACTTCACCATTATATTAAAACCTAAAGAGTTTCTATTTGTGTTTATCATTTGGTCAACTGAATAAAAGAAACAATAATATAAAATAACGATATAAAATGCGGTCGCGAAACCTTTCTTTTCCATATATTCTTATTTCTGAAAATGTTACTTTCTATGATTGGTATATTCTAAAATGATCAAGTCAATTTTACACGGTGGGATCATGGCCGGCAAATCAAAGAGAATAGCTCGCGGCGGGTGAAATCTGTGGGAGTAATAAAAGCAACAGAGTCGCACGGCAGCGAAAA
Source organism: Dinoponera quadriceps (assembly GCF_001313825.1). Classification (NCBI taxonomy): domain Eukaryota; kingdom Metazoa; phylum Arthropoda; class Insecta; order Hymenoptera; family Formicidae; genus Dinoponera; species Dinoponera quadriceps. Next base: position 143,064 of record NW_014556062.1, on the reverse strand, counting down.
AGAGAAAGAGAAAAACGCGCGTTTCATTGTTTTAATAAGAGACAATGATTCCTGGCGGAGTAATATATTCGACCTTTAATGTTTTCATGGATTACTCTCGATAACACGAGAGTAGAGATTCACATAAGGATATTGCATGCGGAGAGAAAGAAATAGGGATATCCGTTACGCCGCCTTGCTTATAAATTCTGGCTGTTTCTAATCGAGAGCCACTCACGCAGTCATTAAATCATTGCAAGAATGCGCCACATTCAAACGTACTATGTGAACATCTTATTTGCATTGTAACACTTAGTAGCAATTAATTTGTAATGTCTGAAAGATATCAGCATCCTCTATTTACTTTCTCGTTGCCATATGCAAATATCTTCACCCTATTAACCTCGGAATATTACGCATGTTTTTTAGGAGTTTTTATGACCTACACTAAATAAAAGAGATGTACAAGAGGCTAAATGAAAGGCATATTATCGTTGTGTAGATCTACAAACCTGGAACATAATTGGTTCAAGGAAAAAACATTTTCTAGAAGTCAGTCGAACAATGGAAAATATAAATTTAGGTCATCGCTCGTGCGACTGAATTCGATTTACCTGATTTAATTGCTTAATCGCTCGACGGAATTGTCGTGATTTGCGTGTAACCAAAAATCAAAATGTAGACACGATTCTGGCAATATTAAAAGATAAACTAACATGTGTACACTCACACACACATACACACACACATACACATGTCGAAATATGATGAATAAGAAACAGCTTACGCGCGAAAACAAAGGACCATCGCTTTCGCCTGACCTCGAAAAAACGAATTTGGGCCATTGTCTGAATTCCAAGTAATGCCTAATTTGCCTCATTGTAGCGCTTCGCGGAGGCGAGCGAAACGAGCGTGTGGCGCGATCCTTTTTCGTGCAGCGTTAATTAACACGGCGGTAATTGCAGGTATATAAATGTCGACGTTACATTCGGCCGACCGAAGATGAAGTCGAGTTAAAGGGCAACTGGTTTCGTCGCGTTACATAACCAAAGAAAGAAATAGAAANGAGAGAGAGAGAGTGAGGGGGGGGGGGGGGAGAGAAGGAGGGAAAACACACTGATTGCGAAAATTAATTCCTCACCTTCTCCTGCGCTCCGTCGAAGGAGCGAACGGCGCCATCCTCGATGAGAGAGTAGAGAGGAATAAACTCAGGTCGATTATCGTTGCGCGCGTATTCTCGGGCCACTTTCTTTTCGGACTGGGTTGCCGACGGATCGGTCTCGGGACGTGCGACAAGAAGCGATGGAAAGTCGTTCCGAGATTGAAATCAACGATTATCGTCGACATCCGCAATCGTCTGGAGGTTTTATCTATTCGCTTTCTATAGCGCGTAATATGTACACGACGCACAAACGTAACATCGTATAATTGGCGTTTGTCGTGATAACGTGCTATTGGACTGTACTTATACAGTTCGACGGCGGTGGATCACAAAGGACAGATCGCGAGTCATCCGTCCTAATTAGCCATTTATGAAATTGGCATCAATTGTCCAAAACTCACATTTTCGGACATCGCGTAACGTAAAGATAAATCCGAGTCGAAATTTTAACCCTGTCTTTTAAATCTTTAATTCTACAACACAATTGGAGCTGAGACAATAAAATAGATTAAATTCTAATAGTTTAATTTATTTTGACTATGATGAAGTATTAAAGTAAATAGTTAGTAATTAGTTAATAAACTTGTTCTCTTAGGAACCTTTTCTCATCCAGTTTTGTCAAAAGGGTAACGTCAAAGCTATATATCATAAGTTTATAAATTTAGTACAGATTTATCAAGTTTCTTCAAATATTGTATTATTATATTGTATTAACTATTCACTATTAACTATAAATTTAGTACAGATTTATCAAATTTCTTCAAGTATTGTATTAACTATTATCTTTCTAACAATATTTTTCATTGACCAATTATCTTAAATTTTCATTTTCATTTTCATTATTTATAGCGTCAAAATATGTTGTTTTGAATGCTCATACGAATTTAATAATTAAAATATCGAGAGCATTTATAGCTTCAAGTAAGTGTTCAAATGAGACTTGTAGAATTAAAGGTTCAAGAGAGGAGTTAACAGGTAGTGTATAGTCAAATTAGGTCTTCACTAGTCTATTAGCTATGTAAGTAAGCGCAAACTGTTCTTAAGAACGTCAATGCGTAAAAATTTTGATTCGAGAATCTACGAATCATGCTCGTACAGATGCGATTCACTCACAACGATATGCGACTTGCCGGACATTTTTACGATATTTGCTTCAGGGAAGGCCTTTTATGAGCGTAGCGGAAGAGGAGCCGTTAATTTTATTACAGCGCAAATATTTTCATTCCGTATTCCCGAAGCGAGCGGATGTAACAAAGCAAGCTACTCAACACGGTGGCTCTATTTTCGTTCGATGATTTTCCTTCGACCTGAGTACTTATGAAGAGCGGGAAACGACGAAAAGTGCTTGCTTCCGGAATATGAAAATACCGGTCGGCACGGATCGAATGTCGTGAGAAATCGTGACTGCGCCCGCGCACTTTTACTTACTTACCGTAACGTGCTGTAATTGAAACCGAAATTTCAGCCGGTGTGCGTGGGACACCGATAAACTCTATTGCGCGATTTGTATCGTTAAATGTACGACGTAATACGATGCATGTGCAACATGTAACACGAGCTGCATATCACCGTGTACATACTTATTTTAAATATTAAAACGTTATATCTTCATAACTTGCTTCTTTTCCTATTACAATTTCTATTTTATTTTTCGCTTATTTCTTCTTTGTACATGTCATCAGATCGATACTTCCGTATTGTTCTTAAAAGGAGACATTTCCCCGTGAATAAATAAATAAATCAACAAGTAGATAAACAAGTAAGTAAATTTGCCATCTCGAGAAATAGATTGTACCCGCGCGATCGACTTTTGAATCTCATTCGTTCGACTTCTAATTCATTGTAACAACGTCCGATGCGCGCTACACTTGCCGAAATACGTTTTCGAACATCCATCGATTAACGATTTCGGTCTAATGTGAACGTCGGACATATTGACATTGTAAGTCGACGACACGTATCGACGGTAGGAGAAGAAACGGCGCGAGCGTGCGAGGCAAGATCATATTATGTAAAGTAGGAAGATATTTCGAGAACGCACCAATGTCGCACACAATGCCGGGATTAAAGTGAGATTCTTAATACATACTCGTACCGGACGAGCTTCGAATAACGATTCGGCCGTCGCGCGACACACGTGGTGTGCGCTTCAAAGTCAACGAGGGACTATTCTTTCGTGCAAAACCGTGACGTTACGCCTCGATGTCTTCCAATTCGCGTCGCAATTCGACTCGCGTGATTCGAACGGGAAATCGAGAAAGCGATCTCCGATATTCGACGTCTCCGAGACGGAATCAATCATCCCAAATTTCTTCGGCGCGTGAACGACGAATGTCACAGGTGGCCGGCGTGCATCGCGCGCGATACAGTTTTCAGTCGCCGCTAACGCGCACGTACGTTGCGGTGAACTTTCTCTCGGTGATCTAAACGACTGGGTGACAGTTGCTGCGAAATACCATTTGGAATACGCACCGTTCTTCGAGGACACTCGCAACCACGACGGCGCGAACATCCGTTCATACACCGCGTTTCACTGTCCCACCGTCATCGTTTTCGGCCGAAAGAAAACATTTCTTCGCGAACACATCTGTTAATCGGGAAGTCGATCATGCCGAGCAGCTGGTATGCCGGTTCGTTATCGTTGGATATCATCGACAGAGAATCGGAGTCTCTCGACATAATTTATTTATGCTAAGTGACGGCGGGCAAACAATTATTTGTACGCTCGCAGACTTGGCAGACAACGAAGTGCGAATGCTGACCTTTTCTTTCACCGTTAATTTTATTATACGAGTCAATATTAATTTGTCTCTATAAATTAATATTGACTCGCGTAATAAAAGAACATACTAAGATCATCGCGAACTTTCGAAGTAAAGACTTCGGCGTTAGTCATTAGCGAGTGGTCACTTCCAACGAAATGTCTCGTATCCTCCCCTCATCCCCCTCTCTCTCTCTCTCTTTCTTGCTCTTTCTTTCTCTCTCTCTCTCTCTGTGTCTCAGGGACACGTCCACGGACTGAAGTCGCTCTTTGCCGTATTTCGTAGCACGTCGCATATTCCGTAACTCGACGGATACCGCCGACGTATGGGAACCACTCCGCCTTGATGCATTTTTCAGGTTCGGCCTGGTCGGCTGACGGTCGCCGTTCAAGGAGTCCGGAAATCAGCTTTATGAGAATCACGATCGCGCGCCGTTCCCTCGAGAGAGTCGAGGTCCCGCCAGGACTCGGGCCTCCCTTGATTGTACGAGTATACATGACATGAAATCCCTCCAGCCGAGAACCGCCGCGAAGTATGCGGATATTCTCGCATTAACAATGTCGGACGTAAAACACGTAGGTTCGTAGAGTATCTTTCAAAATATAGATTTAGTTACCACCGATAAAAGAAACGAAGTTGGCAGGGTAAATGTTTCACAATAGGGGAGGTAGCTCCGATTGACTTGACCTTGACTTGTTTGCAAGGAAGTGGTCCTGAATAATAATCGAAAGGTTTTATGCGTCGCTCATTGTTCATTAGAAAGTTATCAACAAAGGAAGTTCGTTCGAAAAAGTACGAGTTAGAATTATCCACTATGCATGTAAATGCCTCATATAGCACGTGACCTTGACATATATAGTAGAGATCACCCTCCTGAGTAACCTTCCGAAGGTTTTACCCGTCTCTCACCGTTCATTAAAAAGATATTAATAAAAGAACGGAAATACGTTGCACGCATCCACCCACATCGACCGGTACGTGAAAGTCTTTTCGCTCTAGACCGCTAATTAAATAATTTCATATTAAATTAGCCAATCACCTATGAACAGTGAGCGATAGTTAAAACTTTCGGAAAGTTACTCGGGAGGGTGATCTCTATCATATATGTCAAGGTCAAGGTCACTGGAGGTGGGTCCCCTATAGCAAATACGTGTACGTGTTCCAAATTTCTTTTGTTGGTAACTTTTTAATTTAATGAGCAATGAACGACGCATAAAACCTTTTGATTATTACTCAGAACCATTTCCTTGACAACATATGTCAAGGTGAAGTCAATCGGAGCTGCCCCCTCTATTGCGAACATTTACCATAATTATAATTAAAAATTAATTTACTTAACCCTGACTAATACATATATTTTAACAGTGACAAAAATTTGGTCAAATAAAATAATATATATTTTCTTAAATCTGTAGCTCTTTACAGCAATTGTAAAGCAATTGTTTATTTCTATATTTAAGTGAAAGAATTTAAATTTAAGTAAATACGTCATTACCCATCGAATATATATTTTTTATTTCTTGGATATTTTCTCTCTCGGTGTAGTTTTGCAAACCACGAGTCAACTGATTGAGTATGCGCCGACATGTTAACGCAATCGTGGTCATCTTATTTCGGTGACATTAAAAGCACGGAATAACGAATGGGAAAAATTCATGAGCAGCCGCTTATCTAAAATCGAAAGTCATACCTATCGTACGATGACGTACATTCTTTATACCAGGATTAAAAGCCGACAATTCCATCTTTGCGAGTATCGTCGCGCAAACCGGTATATTCGGCTCATAACTTTTCGGTCATTCGCGAGGCGCACGATTGATATTTCGGTTAGACTCCGCTCAAACATTCTTTCAAATCCGAATTCTTCTCTTCTGCACGTTCTTCTTCGCTCTATCTACATGCACCATTATATATATATATATATATATATACATAACTGCCCTTCCACCGAAAACAATTCGTGCATAAATCGGCATATTGCAATTATATCTCCCAATTAACCAAACCGACTGTCCAAACGTTATATTATCGTAACATCTTTCAAGATGCTGTTTGTGTTTTAAATGTTCACTTTTGACACTATGTATCGCTCGGTATCATATTTATCACCGTACTGACGAAAACAAAAACCTCCTTCGCCTCCGAAAAGGTCATTCCTCGTCTTGCTTGTTGTCTCATTCGTTTCTCGCCTATTTGTGAATACTATATGCCCCTAAATTTATAGACTTCCTCCTTAAATCATCCTGTGTCTTGAGATATAGTAACGAGAGCGATGGTAAGCCGCCGCCGCCGTCCACGCTCGTCAGACAAAGACAGCTCGTATATTTGTAACTTAGGCAGGATAATGCGTTATTTTGAGCTCCATTGAGCGATTTGCGAGTCAATGAATGTCGCCGGCTGTTGCCACCGAGATTTGCGAATTCTATTAAAACCGGTTTATGGTTATATATGCGATGATATCCTCTGTGTGCCCTCTAAGTAAGAAAAAGAAAGGCATATCCTCTCGATGAAAATGTGCTGACTAAATAGCGATTTTGCCGGTTTTATTGCCGGTTGACGCCATGCTGACGATACGTCGTCGATCGGTCGAGCGATCGGGATGGACAATCTAGAACTCGCTTCTGCGAATACCGAAAAAGATGTGCGCAAAAAGTGATATCGCACGTCGGTCGCGCTCTCGAAAAGCCCACAGTTTATTCATCGGGTTATATAGCCACTTACCACTTGCTCGATGCGTCATGGATCTTCAAAAAAGTCCCCTCCCCATCCCTTATTGGTTAGTCAACGAGAAGACAAATATTATCCCGATTTAACATTTCGCCGACTGTAAAGAAGTATAGTGCGGTGTCTCGAAACAGACACCGAACATTGCTCGAGAAACCGCCAAAAACACGCGGACGTCTCTTTCCTTTTTCTTTCCTTTCTTATGCTTATGACATATTTTGCAGACCAGTTCCACGCTTAGCAGATCGGTCCGCGCCGTTTCGCGGAAAAATACCATCAGAGGGATATTTTGCCCCTGTTAGCGAACCACGATCGTGAAATAGCAGTAGTAGTACTTTGCATTTCGCAGCAGAGTCGATTACAACCAGTGAAAATGCAAACATTTCCCGATTTTATAAAGGAATGCCCAAACTTGCGCATTCTCTCTTTGTCGTACAATCTCAGTGGCGGTAAAACTACAAATTAGATAAAAGAAATTGAAGATAATAGCAAATGAAGATAATAGCAAAAAAAAAGTATCACGTCAGTTATCATTACGTAAATAATATAAGGTGTAAGAGATGTGGATTTTGCAATCCGATAAAGCTTTCTCCTTAATGAAATAAACCGCTATCGTTGCTGTTTACATAATAAATACTGTGAGTTTAATTATGATACTTAGCAATTGTGTGGGCCATGCGCGAGTGTTTTGAACGTGCCGCAAATGATTTCTTTATTTATACACGAATTCCTGAGCTGTGGAATTTTATTCGTAGGAAAACTTGCGCACAATATTTCCTGTCTACGGGTTTCGACAAGTTACAACTCATTTCTTTCTTAACGTGAATGTAGAGTGAAACTACAATAATTTTTTTAAATTATCTTAAATAACAAGTTGCAATAACTTTACATAAATTTGTAATTTATAAAAATATTTATTAATTAAGATTGGCTCTGTCTTTCCCCTTCTTCGGTTGTATGTCTATAGAGCCAGTTTGCGTAAGTTTGTTAAGATATTTATTATGCAATACACTCGATCTTAATATAAATTCGCAAATAAATCGTTACTTCTATTGACATTTTCGCAATTGTTGGAAAAAATAAACTTGACTCGACGGTTCCGAATTGACCAAAAAGTCTATAGATGAAAATATAGTTCGTCTGGTTTGGGGCATTTTGTATTCACGATTGCCAAAATGTCAAGAAAATAACACACGGAACGGATTTAAAGAAATATTTTATCGGAATGTTATCGCTAGAATCGACTATGTAAATCAGCGCACGAAACACGCTAATTTGCATAGCTGACGAGAATAAAATGACATAAATATAGCCAGTTTGTAGTAGTTTGTAGCAGTAGTTTGTATTAGTAGTTGATTATTAAGTATTCGCATACGTATAAGGAATTAATGCGAATGTTACCATATATTTATATAACGGGCAAAATATTCGCGGTATAATGTGAAACGCAATCGCGCAATTAAACAAGCTCGTCTGAAAACGTGGGACTGTCGGCAATAAATCTGTGTACAAGTGATAAGCAATTACTAAGAAGTACAATAAGAGCAGCACAGACTGATGGTTAATAATTACTTACGGGAGGATAATACGAGTGATAATATGACGAGAGAGAGAGAGAAAGATATCAAGATAAAGACTCACATATGGTCTCTTGGCGGCACTCGCGCGAAATAAACCTCGGATTTGACGAGAAACCTATAGTTGGATTGATAGACACGAAGACACTATCATGAGCTTGACAGGCTTATATTACTTATATATCGCGTGCCTCCTGCAGTTATATTTGACGAAACACACGTGATCTCTAAAATGCTCACCCACTGCGCATGGCAATAATTTCCGAGAGATATATGACGAGGGCTCGGAGAGAGATAATGATAAAATATTTACGAAAAACCTATTTTTTGCCAGTGTGAACTGGTTCTACCCGTCTAGTCATTCTCAACACGCTAAAGCCTCCTATTTTTCTTCTCATCGCGATTCGCTCTCAACGACGACGGGATATAAATCTTCCATCGACGGTTTCCTTCCTTTCATCACCCCTCCGTCCGCGGATTCTGTGAATCGGCTAATAATAATATTCTAATTAGGCTCGCGCGGGATTCTCTTGCTTCATATCCTCAAAACGTGTTTCGGATCAATTATTATGAAAACAAAAAACCTATCCCATCGCGTCACGAGAGCGATGGAGAAATTATTTAAGTATCTTCCACCTTTTAAATTCAACTTAATTAGCTACGGGTCTCGGCGTGATATTAAAATACGGCAACTCCGTCGAGATTGACTTTTGTATTTACGAATCATTTACGATCTCATGCTAATAAATGTTTATTGTTTTTTTCGTCAACCACCTACAGCCGCTATGTCATTCATTTCTGTCAAGAAGTCTATCGATACACGTAACATCATCGTGATCCCGAATTAGCTAGTTCCGATCAGGACGCTAATTCGTTCCTGTTCCTATTTCTTTTTTTTGCTTTCGCTACCTGCATAATAAGCCTGTATCGAAAGTGTTTAGTATCTTCTTTTTCTCGATCAGCCGTTCGGTATTAATGTATATCACTATAACGTATCATCGTCCGCGCGAGACGTTTACTGTGCATTGAAGCACGAGCACGTTGGAATCCGTGAAGAGCGGAAACCGTCGATCGCGGCATCACATTTCTCAAGCCAGTCTCGATAGAAAAGTGTGCGTCGGTGCTTACGCAACCGTTCGTTGCATTAGCCGCGCGGATACTTTTCGCATTCGGACATTTTTTATCGCGCTAGCGGTGTCGATGCGAAACCAGCCAACGACAATGGACTTGCGCAAGCCGCTCTGTCACGGCGAACGCGAGTTTCGACAAATAGCGCGCTCTCGCATCGGTGAGCGATTTATGCCGATGATGTGTTACTCATGCGCGGCGCATCAGCAGGCGCGAGAAAGGTGAACGTGATCACCTCGATTTGCACATTCATATTGGACCGTCTAGATCGGGGCGTCGTGCATATTCGCAGCCGCGAATCCTTCGCAGGTAGAAAGCGGTGGTAATTATTGGCTTGTCCGGAAAGCCCGTGTGAATTTTTCAACGGATGGCGTTTAAATGCAAATTTTAGAAGGTTTGGTTAGTGCAACGCGTCAAACGCGTGTATATTTTGATAAGTGACATTTCCACGCACATTTTATCATAATAGCTGTTGTGATCGAATAAAGATATTTCTCTTGGCAACAGCTTGGAAAATGGAAGGAAATAACGTGTTTCTTCGGCGCATAAGGCTTTTTTTTATTTCTGTAAGGGCGAAAACGTGACGCAAACTCGAAATAAGATATGTGCGGAAATGTAGGTGTAATCGCATTTAAAGTTTGCATTGTAATTTTTACACAGATAACGATGGAATTTTATAGTTTACTGTTACTCATCGATTCAATCGGAGCCATAAAGTGGACTTTCCTCAATCTCATATAATATCTCCCTTGTTGCTCTCTCCTCTCGGACCGCCGTTCTTGCTTCTTGCGTCACCGCGAATGTTCGGAGCTCGGATCGGGTAATTCGATCACTGTACCGCTAGGCTATAAAATTTTGAGCGGCGGAGCCAATTAGAATTTTCATGGTCTCCATAATTCTTAAAATGTCAAGCCCGTCGTTAAACATGCTCACAGCCAAATATATGGTTATCGATGACAGTTTTGGCGGAGTGAAAGCCAGCCCATATGATATAATGTTATTGATTACATTATACGTCATCTTCCTCATGTCTTTACCGCCAAGAAGATTATTTCTGTTCTTTGCAGCGCATAATCGCGCGCGCATAGTCGCGCGCCCGTCTATTTTTGCACGTGTTCAACGCAATCTTTCTCTTACGCAATAGCTTCTTTGCCGTAGGGTTTTGCATAAAAAATTTCTCTGAAACTTTTACTGTCTCCATCGCCTATGTACATGATATATTTAACTCCATATTTTTCCTCTAATCTGCAAAACATTGCCTGCATGGCATCTACTTTTATTTTGCCAATGCTATCTTCATGATTAGCATTACGGTTTTCCTCATGATTTTCGAGGCGTTCATCATATTCAGCTATACTCTTTTTATGCTTCCATATAAAATTGCATGCTTGACAAAAGACGATTTGACAATAGCATTAATCACTTTTTTTTTAGTATTTAATAATGAGCGTGGTAATGCCGAGCGAAGAATTGAATGTCCTGACAATCGATCATCCGGCGACCGCTCAGATAACGCGATTGTACGACGAAAAAGGTAACATAATAAAAGGGAAAAAGGAAGAAAAAGAAAGAGGGAGAGAGAGAGAGAGAGAGAGAGAGAGAGAGAATAGAAAAAGAAAGCGCTATTTCAAGGAGAATTTAAATGCAGCTGATTGCACGGAAAAAAAGAAGTAGTTCCTACAGCTAAAAACTAACTTTCACGGTTAAAAACCAGCTCCTATATATAAAAATTAGATCTTCATATAATGTAACTGAAATTTAATTAATTTAACTAATTCTTTTTGTTTCTGTATCTAATTTTTAATAGCTTCCACAAGTAAAAACTAAGTCTAGTAACTAAATTTCAATCGTATCACATAGACAATTAACTCCTTTTTTCCGTGTGATAATAAGCACCTTTGAGAGACGGCAATGACAATTACTCTGACAACTCGATGCGCGCGATTAGTTTCTGCAAATGTTATTCGTAAACGTAACGCGGCTTCTTAATCGACGCTCTTCGACCGACCAATAGCGTAACGAACGAGCAACTACTTTCTGCAAGAGGTAAGTGACCTTTCGGATAATCGGACGGCTTCGGAGAAATTTCGATTGCGCAAAGGATGTCACGGGGAGAGTCGTCACTTCTACGAGGCGCAGGGGCTGCACTTACGCCCGCAATCACTTCGTCGCTTATGCAAGACGCAACGATGCAAAAATCACTCATGCGGGACCTATCTATCTATCTAGGCAAGGACACTCTCGGAAACGCACGGGTTTTCAGCGAGTGCAAACGATGCAATCGTTCGTTTGTGCAACGTTCAAGACCTCGACAATGAGGACAGATATGTGGCCAATTAATCTATGTGTTTAGTCACTCAGAATTGATTTACGTCATGCGCTGTCCACATTTTCATTGCCTGCTCTTCGAGCAGTGTTCGTTACGATAAATTGAAAAAGGGAAAGGAGCGTGCTCAAGAAAGCGGGTGTCAACGTCGAGAATGGCATTCAGCGAAGACGTAAACGATACGAACGATATAAGCCGAATCAATGAAAATGATTCTATATGGGAAAAAGGTTTCAGTTCATGTAACTGAAAGAGAGCCAAAAACTGGTTCGGTGACGCGAATCGATGTCTCACTGTTACTATGATCGAAAAAATTCGTCTGAATATTCAGTTGCGTTAAAGGAATGTCAAAGTCGATGACGAACTTGATAAGTACCGATAGCGTAGAAGTGATCCTCAAAATTTTATGTTACATAACACCAACACGATCATGCTATTCTTTTTCTCGTATATATAGATCTTATATAAATGCAAGTGCGACATGAATGTGAATGTGATGAATATACATTACTCTATTTTACAATATCTAATGAAAAATCTAACCAAGATATACAAAGTGTTTCCATAAACTTTGCGTATTTTTTAGGCCCCTAAATTTAAAAAAGTACAAAAATGTTCTTTGAAATTTTCCTGATTGGAACATTGACGCATTCAATATATGCAGTACTGGACAGAAAGGCTATAACACTTTATTTGGATAAGTTTCGAAACGCAATCCCCTATTCAATAGAAGAATTAGCATTTCAAAACAAAAATAGTAATTAATTTTTATATATGTCGCATTCGATTGTGCTGAAGTGGTTGTGCCAGTTTAATAGACATAAAATTTTATGCTGTCATAGCAAATAAATATACGGAGGATTTTTTAGATACCGTCTAATATTTTAGAAATTCATTTTTAGAAGTAAAGTCGTACAAACACATGTTTATTTCGTTATAAAATAAAATAATCTGAAAAATCAGTTCCTAGAATATTAGATGATATATACTTAAGAAATATTGTGAATATTTATTTATTCGCTACGACAGCATATAAACATACCCTCTAAATTACTTTTCTCCGTGCGCATTAGAGCGACAATACGTTGCGTTGATACAATTGTTGATCAAGTCGCAATCGTTAAATCAATTGATAGCTTATTACAACAGTGCGATTTTTTAAACGGATTAAACATTGTAAATCGTAATTGTACTTGAAAAAAGTTTGTGTCCGTTTGAGCAAAATTTACTTGATTCTACCACATTTTCTCCGTGTAGAACCATTCTAAAAGAATCCCTCTGTTTCCACAATCGAATTCTATAATTTTTCATCCGGTTTCCAGGCAACGGAAAATTCTATTACACGGACTAAGACTTTTTTTTCCATACAGTCGTACTCCGTGAGAAAAAAAACAACTCCGTTAGTTCAACTGAATTTTCCATCGCCTGGGAAGAGTAAGGACCAGATGAACAAGTCGGTTGTTAAAACAGGGAGATTTCTATAGAAAGTTTCCACTCGGTCAATTGTTCTTCAGTTACCTCCACCGAGTTTCAAGTTACAGCCGATTGTTTGGACGGATATTTTCAGTTGCGGTAACAGAACAAACACTTTTTGCCGTCGAATTTTCTGATCCCTAGTTCAGTTACACGAGCTGAGATTTTCTTTCCACGTGCGCGAATCTTCCAAATTGTTAAAAGATACCGTATCGAGCGATAATAACGTGTTCCGTATTCACGATCATGTCCGACGGATCGTTCGTCGCGGTCGGTACGTTGTTATGACGGATCCTCTCAAGTTGCGAGGTCCGTCACCTTGACCAGTATCGAACTAGACTGATCCTTAGAGTAGGTAAGTTAAGTATGTATGCATATTTCGCAACGCTGTTCCCAACACCAATTTCACTTCGACCGTGACTCGAGTCGGAAAGCGACGTGGCCTCACGCGCCTCTCGTTCTTTTCGTACCGTCCAGAACGTGCAGCGCCTTTTCCAACACGGTCGGAACGACGATATAAAAAGAAACGCACGCGGTCGAAATCGTGCTTCTTCTTTTTGCACAACTTTTGAGAAGAACTCGGACGAAACGTTAATCGAACGTAACGTGTATCTGCGGAATGTCGCAACGGAAGTGTCGTCCGTCGATATGGTAATCGTACGACTGTGTTTAATCTCCCCGGTTGGCGGATTACAATTAGAATGGTAGTGCGAAACACTCGATATGCACGTAGCATGTAATGAAACGACTCTTTCAGACCGTGTGACAATGGCGGCATTGAGCGTCGCGATGCATATGTACACGCACACGTGTATAGTTGCGATAGTAGCGAACGCGCAACGAGCCGCGAATGTCTTTCGACATTCGCACGTGGAAGTGCAACGTGTATGAAAATTAGCTGGCGGAAATTAAAGGCGCCACGCGACGCATAAACGAAAATTAAATGTCACCGTCTAGATTTTCACGTGCAAACCGCGCACAACTGAATGCAGATTAATTGTTGACGTCACGTTCTTTTCGTACAAATGCGCTCATAATATAAAGGCACGAGCGTGTGGAAGGAAAGAACCGTCATCCTGCGCGTCCCACCTGGCGCGCGTATCTCAATTTTCGTTTTCCTGCACGCACATCTATAAATTTGGGCGGGGATTAACTCGTATTTACATAAATAAATGTTAATTTCAGCACGGCTGAGCTTTGGCGAATTGCGTCGTCACCGAACAGTCGGTGAGGATGAAAAAAATACACACTTTGTCAGCGTCGGTGTGTTCTCGCGCGTGCTGTACAATATCTTTTCATTAATTTCCCGCACATTAACTAATTGCGACGGCTGCTATTATGCCTTTCGGCATGTGGCACGTAGCCTCTTTTCAACCATTGCAGCGGTCCTCAACCTTGACCTGTATTCAGACACCGTAAACCGATGTCAGGTGACACTTAACGTATACAGGGTGTCCCAAAATCAGACCGACCCAAAATTAAACTTCAGGTATAAAGGACATCGAAACAAATAATTTTAGTCAATAGACCCATTTTCGCAAATGAGCGCTTTTGGCATTAGAGTGAATTATTTATAGCAATTGTTTGAAGTATCGGCTATTTATATTTGGCTTCTCTATAAATATAATGCATATCGGTTGGTTTATCAAAAAGAAAAATTTCCATTTTGAAAACGAATTTCGGATAAATAATAAAGAAACATTATAATATTGAGCTTGTGAGTCAACGACAAACAATACTAATTATACTTGTTCGAAAATTCCCTACAATCTTCAGTTTGATAAAGTAATTTTTATTCATGTTTTTTTATCAATAGGTAGCAAGAAAAGCAAGAAAAAAAAATACTGATATCTCCGTATTGAAGCAAATTGCCAACACTTTGAACTACTGTAGATAATTTACCGTAGTACCAAAATAGATCATTTGCGAATATGAGTTTAGTGACAAAAATTAGTTGATTTAATGTCCTTTATAAATACTTGAAGTTTGTCAGTCTAATTTTGGGGCACCCCATATAGCGTAAAATATACAAGTAAATTTTTATATATAAATATATCGAATAAGTTAAATGCATGAAGAAAATTCTCACGTATTAATCCGAAACAACATGAATCTAACAAGACAAAGAATAAGTTGGTTATCGGAAAACTAAAATAAATTTCAATAAAAACCATTTTCATTTTTATTGCGCACTCTCTTCGAACTTAATTTTTTTCCAAAAAATAAAATGAAACAATCGAACTCATAATTTAACATAATTATAATATAAGACAAAGGAAAACATGACAGAAAGAATAGAAAGTAAAAAGGCGAAAGAGAGAGAAAATGAATTATAATTAAAGTATATTAAATTATATAATATATACATCAAGCTATTTATAGCAGAATTGGATCTTCTAATGTTTTCGTTTATTTCTTCCATTAGTCGATTCGATACGCTGTACGCAGCGACACATTTTACAAACAGCCTATACGTACACATGAGACATACGCAAGACGTGCGTAGCACAGAAACGAAGAACGTGTCTCGACATCGCCTAGTTGTATCGAAAATTTAAGGTGGAGATCTCTTTTGGAGCCCCTCCTGATTAACCAAAAGCCGCGTTCAGTAAGTTGAGGTATACGTGACATTCGCGAAATTCGACACAAGACCGGTGCAAAAAGAAATCCCACGCTTTTTACCTGCGTTATTTTTAGGTCATCTCAAAAATACAGATATCTCGTTTAGACGACGTATACACATAAGCCTTTTTTCATGCCTTTGAAACAGTATTCTCTCTGTAGTCTACATTGAGCATAAAAATAAATATGTTAATATATTTTAGTATATATATATATACTACACATATATAAAGAGATATTAAAATATTAAAATAAAAAAATATATATTTTTATTTTATTTTGATATTTAATAATTATGATATTGTGCACTAAAAATTACTTTCAAAAAACGATATTACTTACAGGGTGACCCAATAGTTACATTCGATGAATGAATTTCTTACGGGAATTTTACCATGCTCATGCGTGATAATGCAGTGTGTTGTTAAAATCGTAAAATAGTAAAATATGTGACAATAAGGTCTGTACGCAAAAACAAAACTATAAAGATCTTCGTGTTCGATTAAACATGGACAGCCATGTGGCATATCCGTGATCTGTTTGAGCTCCGTTAAGCGTTAATAATATCATAAATCCTGAATGTGGAAAATTACGCCTGACGTGATTGTTCCTTTCGCCATGTAACATATCGACCAACTGCCAGCGATCAAAGACATGTTATGTTACGTGTGTCGACGAATCGATCGTGTGCGCAAATTACAGTTCGCGTCTCACTGTATGTTAACACAGTGTTTTAGCAGCGTCGCTCTAACACGAACCCCGATGCATGAACCATTTCTGTGCGACATTAAGACGGAAGTACTTGAGTAGAAATGTATCTAGCCGACCTCAGTCAAAAGCTAGTAACTAGCTAATACAGACTAGATTAAATTTTCTAGTTTGTTACTAATTCTTTACTGTCGGATTATTCACTAAAGTGTCAGAATCAATTTTGTGATTTAATCATATCGTCTATAGCCATTACATATCAAATATTATAAAGTAGATGGCTCTGTTTTTTCTAAAATATATAGTCTAGCTAATATATAACCGCCACAAGCATTTGAAAATGAGGCAGCAAATCAAAATTAAGGACATGTTATACTAGAAAAATCTTTAAAAAAGCAGAAATGACGTTACATTATCGCCTGGCAACTAGTTATGACTTTTTATCTCGAAACTGTAATTTCTTTTGTTTAATCGTTGACTAACTTATTTATCTAACTAGGCACTTATTTAATAACTAGGCACTGGAAAAAATTAGCGTTATATTATTGATTGATAGCAACATTAGATACAAATTGTATTATTCGTAGCTAAATACCCGCAAGGTTAAATTTCTATTAAAATACGCGAGATTCGAAGCCGTGTTTCGTTGCATAGCAAATTATACCCGCACAAAACGACGTGATCGGCGTTTGGGCAAGTTGCGCAGCAACCGAATCGACTCGGTATTCTTCCGTTAGAACATAACATGTACAAGAAGCAGAATAATTTTACGTAACATTGTTATTTAATATTACATAACTATTCTGTCCACTAATCCGTCCGTTACGTAATTCCCACAGCAATGGTGGTGAATAAAGAAAATTTCTTTTTAATAATGATAATAATAACGACAATAATATTCCTTTGAGAGAGAGACTAATCGCGCAATCTCTCAGTAGCGAAGGATTTGCCGTTACATAGTAAGACACACTTCATTCTGGTGTATGTTTCGACGCGACTGATGACGATGTCGTTGGGATTGACATCGATCCCGCATATTTTAAGATAATCCGATTATCTTCATTGTGAGTTCCAATTAGCGCTTGAAATATCCACTGATTTATTTCAAAACAAGCCTCTCGAAATTAATTCCAAAAATGGTGCGTGCGCGCGTCCCGTAACAGCTCGCCAATATATTCCGTCCTTCGGAAATGTCTCCTTAATTTACGGACATTCCGTTTCGTCGACGGAGTCACGGTGTGCCGTAAGACGTACAAATGAAAACATAATTAATGACTCATTTAATCGCAATCGACTCTCTCTCTCTCTCTCTCTCTCTCTCTCTTTGACGAACCAAATTTTTCGAATCGTAGTAATTTCTGCCCGCGCGCCAGCCATTCGAGGCACGTCCATTCCCAAAGAGACCCCGCGGTCTGGAAGGTGCGTGTCAAGGTCACGCACATTTTCCAACTCTGGATATTTGAAGCGAGTGACAGTCAGGCAAGCTCGACGGAACGGCTAATCGGCCAATTTACAATTAGTACTTAAATCACGTAACGTGCGATGTTAAGAAAACAAAAATTGTTGACTCGGATTGTTTTCAGTCGCTTTCGCATTGATAATACAGCACGTGATATGTGCATATGTAACGCATAATAAAGCTAAGATCGGATACTTCGCTGGAGACGGTTGAACGAATCCGTCTGAGACCCTAGCGTTCCAAACCACTAACACACAATCTAATTACTTTCTAAATGACTTGAAATGAAATTTCCCTCGAAAAGTAAAATGACAGTCGAGTCACCCGGATTCGAGTAATTTTTCGTTTGCACAAAGTGAATCCTCCACTCTAAATCGTCGAGTGAATATTTCCAGTTAAAGCTGAAGAGTGAATCTAACGTGTTCTACCGTGACAGAAACAAATTTATTCTAATCAATCAAAATATTCACTCGCACGGAGTCAGAATCTACTCTAAGCTTGAATGAAATATTCATTATTGCCATTTCGAATGCAAAATTGGGCGTTATTCGAGTCAATTTTCATTTATATAATGCGTTATCTAAATGAAATTTTATTTATTATTTGCGTTATTTATATTCATTATCCGCATTGTTATTTATTCACATCAGTCATTGTTTATGTGTCTATAATTATTCGTTATTTACATTATTCGTTATTCATATGTCTGTAATCATTCGTTATCTGAATTATTTATTATTCATCATTTATCGAGTGTTCCAGTGAGTTTCGGATTTTTTGCAAAAAAAAGTTTATTTCAGAGAAACGTTAAATTATATTTCATTCATAATATTTTCCATCGCCAGTTATAACTGTTTCTCACTTTCCGAAGATATATACTTGAACTTGAGTTTAAAAGCGAAGTTATGACCGATTCAAGATAAAGGCACCGAATTAATTTGCACACATAATATATATAAATATAAAATTTGGCTTGTCTGTTCGAGTGAAGAAAAAAATTATCGCTTCGAGTGAAAATATCATCACTTTCCACTTGATTTAAGTGAGATTCCACTTCCAGGAAATATATAGAATAACTTATACGCTTAAATAATGCCTCACGGAAAAAACTTCTCCGTTAGTGTGACTGAATTTTCCATTATCTGGAGACCAGACGAAAACTCGGTTGTAAGAAGAGAAAGATTCCTGTAAGAGGTTTCTACTCAGTCAATTACTCTCAGTTGCCTCAATCGAATTCGAACGCAGCTAAATGTTCACACGAATGTTCTCGCTCACGATAACAGAGTTGTCATTTATCATCTCCGAGTTTACTTTTCTTATCACCGAGTTTTCATCTGATCCCTATTTAGCATTCTGTGAGTTCTTTTCATGCGTACGAAGTAGGGAATACTCAGCCCCAACCAATCGTAACATTTCTCCTGCTGGTACCTGAGCCCCTGGAAAAGTTCACCTTGTTTTTTACTTATACGACTCACCGTTCATTCGAACGATCGTAGCGAGTAAAATACTGCACAGAATAGAATGGAACAGCATAGAACGGAATAGAATAGCAGGAGCGTGTTACAAAATATCTGCTTTCACTGCATCGCTGCTATGCCTCGAACACCGCCGTTGTTGTCCTCGTCTTCATCGTCGCTGTCCTTACGATCTTCGATCCGTGCC
This sequence comes from Dinoponera quadriceps, assembly GCF_001313825.1. NCBI lineage: Eukaryota > Metazoa > Arthropoda > Insecta > Hymenoptera > Formicidae > Dinoponera > Dinoponera quadriceps. The sequence continues at coordinate 123,482 of NW_014556062.1, read as the reverse complement.
GCAAACGGAATTGTAGGCCGCCCGATAATCGACCCGTCAACACAGCCCTGCCGTTTTCTCGCGCCAACCGTTAAACACCTTACTAAGTGTTCTCCGCTCTATGAATATTTCCATTGTGATTATTGGTCATTTCGAGAAACTCGCCAATATGCTTTTCTTATCTTTTCCCGAGGAATATATTTAGCGAGAATACGCGACTGCCCGTGGTTACACAGGCGCGTCACGCGGACTGGGAGATGCATTATTTCGCAACGAAATCGGCATCACGAAGTAGGCAGACAGACATCTCCGCGTGCTCCGATCGATCGGGTTGCTCGTTGCGTAAGAGAGAGAGAGAGAGAGGTTCGCTGCGACTTCATTGAAAAGGGGATTCACCGCTCGTCGTCTCGAGAGGTCCCATTTTCGCCGCGATCTTAGATACCGCGATCGTAAATCTCTAATTGCAGGCAAGGCGCTGCTCTTTAGAACGGCCACGTTCTCGCCACCTACGTTCACGTGGTATTCCACGTGAGCGCTGTGGCTCAATGCTACACGATTGAAAGTAAATTCTTTTTTATTGGCAACAGCGCGCGGTTCAAGATACTCGTAAACACCGACACCTTACCGTATTCCTGATCGCAGCGTACGCGCACAATCGATACTTCGCGCGTTAATAAAATGTCTCTCTTTTCTATTCCGCACTTGGAACCTCGAATTCCGTCGCGAACGGATGATTTCAGAAACGTAAATCAAAGATGTTTCAGGTTTCTCTTGCGATTCGCACTCTTCGTTGATCCCTGCATATACACACACACATACATACTTTCAATTTCTTCCAAAAGCCATTCCAATTCTTCGTCTTTAATTTTCTCCAAGATGTTCTTTATCCTGAAGATTGAATTACTATCCCGAACTTTTGAAACCACGTACAATCCACCTTTGGCCAAACACCGTGTTTAAGTGTTATCTCATTACGCACAAAATGAACCTCATCATGCATGTACTATATTAATAATCTTTCAAGGCATATGCTCTAAGAACTGAAGCAATGTATTCACCAAAAAATGGAGATAAGCAGCGGTGAAATCTTCTGTTATGAAGTATATGTGAAATCAAATGCAGTGAAATCTTCTGTTATGAAGTATGTATGAAATCAAATAAGGACATTCAAAACGAAGTTTATAAACACTGAGGTAAACATTGCATTCAACACATAGAAGCCAGTAAATAAATAATGATATTAACATACGAAAATGTTTATATCTCAGAAACGATTGAGCTTTCGACCTACGTTTACTAAGGTTTTTTACTCAGAGTATGGTGTGTGCTATCTACCATATAAATATTGAAAAGTTGTTTTAACACCCTGTATACATGTACGATTGTTTCATAATTAAACTAATATTATAATTTACTCAACATCGATGACGAATTTGATGAGCGCCGATAGCGTAGAGTCGATCTTCAAAATGTCATGCATAATCACTGTTGCATAAACATTGACACGATTAAGCTATTCTTTTTGAATTTTTTATGTCTCACAATACAAAACTACAATAATATAAAGAGATTTTGTGTAAATATAAATACGATGTAAAAATGTGAATGCGATGAATTACTATTCTGTTTTACTGTATTTAATAGAAAATTTAATTAAAAAAGAACACACATAATATATGTATATATATAAATATTTCGTATCTTTTTAGACCTCTAAATTTGATTGAAAATGTATAAATATATTGTTAAAAATTTTCCTGATTGGAGCATTGACACATTCGGCATATAGAAGCTGCAGGATTTTTGTAGCTAGTAAATATTTACACTACTTGACAGCTAGAAATGGCAATTTGGAAATTTTCAATTATTTTCGTCATATATTGAACAATGCTCCAATTTATTTTCGCGCGTATTTATCCTATGCAAAAGCATTTATAATCCTATACAACCAATATAATATAAACTTTGCAGAAAGAAGTCAGCATTTAGCCTGCCAAGTTTTCAAGTATGGCATCTCCTTAACTATCGCTACATTCACATACTGCATTCACATTTGTCGGCGCGAACACCTTTAAAATTCATTACTAAAAATTAGACCCGTGAAATTGAGAAATCTTCGTAACAATGTAATCCGTGAACGTAGAAAGTCATAAAACGTCATAAATATTCTGGACAAAAATTTCCATATTGCATCGCACATAATTCGAAAATAAATTTTTCCGTGAATATTCTCCCCATAACGAAAGCAACAAGGAGTTAAACACGGACATTACAAATCAATTATTAGTCAATCTCAAGCATATTATCTGATGTCGTTCGCGAGAGCTCGTCGCGAATTCAACCGCTTAGAGATTAGCCGGACCTTTGTGGCTCGGGTCAATGTCCGTGACTTTTGAAATACCTCCATCACCGTGTGCGCGCGCGCACTCGCTGGCACGATTCTCTCCACCACGGAACACTACGTCGATTAGGTATGGCGAGAGCCGCGCGCTGCGTCTCTCGCGGGAAAGGACTTTCGACGTTCAAGAAATCGCCGATTCACTTTTGCAATCATCGAGCGTACGATCGGAGCGGAGCACAGCTGATCCGGCTGCGGTACCAAGCGGAGCGAGTAATTTTCTACTCCAGGCATGGAGTTTTCAGCAGTCACCTACATCAGTCCGTTATACACGATGAGTGACGGTACCAGGGTCTCGGCTTTCTGAATTGCAGATTACCGCACGAAAGTTCCCAGGAGTGGCCGAAGCGTACGACGAGGCGAGATCGAGCCTTGACAAAATCCGCCCGAGTCATGTAGGAAGTCTCGATTTTTATTTTTAACCCTTACACAACCTCGATCATTCCTATTATCCCCCATAGCTCGCGGTTGTAGTCGCGTTGCCTGAATACTCAAGTTACCTGTCTGCGTCTTTGATTTCTCTCCTCTTCGAACTCTTCAAGAATATGAAGAATATGAAATATATTCAAAGAATATGAAATATTATTAACTCAAGTCACGAAATGTTACTTTTGAGTCAAGATTTACTCAATACTGCGATTGTAAGATTTGATGCCGAAATGGAAAATCGTTCTATTCTTTTTATTTTCCTTTGTTTGTATATCGACAGATGTCACTTCGCATAAAATTTCAAGAACGGACGCCAACGATCCGGGAGTAAACGAAGAAAACACCGGTGATTGAGAAATCGCGGACTACACGATGTTCAACCCTTTCTAAAGATGCGGGTGCGGAATGGAGCGAGGTTGCGTAATGGAAGACAGAGAGGCAGTTGCGGTAGTTAAAATGGTGATTTCAAATTATGATATGTCAAACGGGATATACTCGGTCTTTTGCATCGTAAATACAGTCTTCATGCACGTATAATAACGATATTGCTCATTTATCGAGGCGTTACATGATAATTGGTATTCTCATGCGTACATATAAATATATGTGTATGCGTGTGTCGTGTGGTTCCGCGTGCTTTATTAGAATATTAATGATTTAATTTGTTTACAACGACAGTCATTACTGACTCGAAACGTATTTTATTCACACCAGCTGCATCTAACGGTAAATTGCGTATCACACATGACTGTCACTCAAAAACACATGCGAACTTGGAGAATTTGTTTGACGTCGGAAAATTCGAAGAAACAGATAAACATGACGAAATTTAACGATTTCGATTTACGCAATAAGAAAGGAATTCAATTGTTCAGCATCTGCTACGATATAACAAAGAAGACACAAAGTCTCGATGCATGTCTCAATCGAAACGGTAAAAATCGAAAAGGCATAGGCATAACCTTTTCCCCAGTGAACTCCTTTCCACAACCAACAATAGCTGTTGGAGATATCCTTTATATGCCCCCGACGGATTTACCGGGGAATCACAAGGTCTTACAACTTTACCCGGACATAACGTTCATTTATCATATGTATTTTTATCATCCTCGCGGCGTATCGATGGAATTATTCGTGGTTTTTCCTGTAAACGAAGTCCTAAGAGATGCGGTAAAGTGGTAAACAAATGGTAAAACGACAATCGTAATCGTTCGACAAGGCGGAGAACGGAAAAGACTGTCGCAATTCGATATACAATGCTACATACGACAATACGAGAAACATGAAATTTCTTTGAAGATTCGCTGCGTTTGCTCAAATAGACTCGTATCGCAGCGATAGATTAAGGTAGTTAATCCGTAAATCGATTTTCTTAAGAATTTTGTCAAATTTTAACAATATATTGGTCGAAACACGACATACACTTCGAGTGAAATATGACGTGCAATTGGAACAAAAATTGAAATCGCATCGAAACTGAAATAATTGAAATCAAAGTTAGCACTACCCAGGTACGATTTGTCGACTCTCGCCCGACGCCCGACACGGCAAATTGACTGTCATCATTCGATCTCGGTGCGATATCGGTTCAAATAAGTTAGCCTCTCGCCTGCAACGCAATGTTAGGCCTGATATCGACGAACAGCATCGCATCGACACTGGTATAAAACGTTGGGCCGATCTTATCATTTGGATATTATGCCGGTACCAGGCCGAGAGTCAGAAGCCGGTTGCCGACATTGTGCCGGTACTGCTCTATTTCTAATACTGTATATGAGTATTTACATGTGTCACAGATATAAAAAACGACTTCTGATGTCACATTTTTAATTCTAGCGACCAAACTTTTTTATGTTTTTAATGAAAAACAAAAAGACGATGAAAGATATTTGTAAAAATATTATTAAAAAATTAGTAGATCGTCGACCGTCTGGTTTTTCAGAAATTAATATGTAAAATACACAATTTTTTATTTAACGTTTGAAATATATAACAGCTAACCTGTAAAAATGTGGCAATATTACGCTATATTTACCTTTATATTTTTTGATTTTTAAAGATAGAATGATTAAATAATCTTAAATGGCTATAATTAATACGTAAAAATGAGAAAAATATAGAAGAATACGGAAAAATCCGACGCCGTAATCATTTTTCAATGACATGCATTAGTGTATGCGTCTATCGGAGCATATATAATATATTCACAAACATATATCTGACACAGGCAGTCCCAGATAAAAATATTATATGTCAAAACGTGAAAAACAATTATTTCCTTATGAGTTTTTAAACGTTATGTAAGTTTGATTGATATTATCTGCTATAGTTAAAAGTTATATTTGATTGATATTTTCTGCTGTAGTTAAAAGTTTCTGCTATAGTCAAAGTTATATCATAAATTATATTTATAAATTTAGCACTTATTTGTCCAGCTTCTTCGTATTGTAACCGTTACTTTTCTAACAATATTATTACAAACCACTCAACTACCTTAACTATGTATCTCGATATGAGAGAAATCGATCAACTAGGAGATGCTCATTTCGTCGTCTTTTTTTCGTCATCACAACAAGTGTCCTACGATAACAAAAAAAATATTAGTTAGTTTCCCTTCGCGAATATAATAAAAAATGTATCGCTGCATCGAAACGAGCCCGGCGCAACACTCGTGCGCGTCCTACTTCGTGCGTCAACTATCCACCGCGAATACTTATCGAAACATTGCTTTTCCATGAGTGTGAAAGCGTCCCGAACGGCACGAGGCTTCGGACGCGCATCAAAAAGTTTGAATTCAAAAATCTACATAAATCCGACAGGCCGAGAGACGGCCGATCGAGGAAACAGCGCGCGCCGAGCGGAAGGAAACTCGGCGCGTGTTGAATATTTCCGCGCAATTAGTAACAGCTTTGCCCACACGTGAAAGCGGCGGTAAATTAAATCAGCCGTTAGAGCAGAGAAACAGAAAGTAATCTTAGCTATAGCATCGCTCGCCAGCTTATAATCGTGCGTGTGTTATGCAAAGGTGAGTTAACTCGCGCAGCGGTCGCTGCAAGCGAGTTCAATCAAACCGAAGTTGAATTTCACGACTTCTGTCGATCTCCCTTCAAACCGCCACTCGTGCCTGACTATAATGTCGAACGAAAACTACATGGAAATAAAAGATCGATTGAATTAATGTGACAATGAACGAACGACGGGAACAGAATTTCTGGCTCTTATAATCGAATTTGTTTCATTTGTTTCATCTGAAATGATGTTTTCTCTAATGAAAACGCGTTTGATTCGTTCATTCAGCGTTCATTCGCGATGACATGCGTTCATTCACGCGTTAATTCAACCAATCTTCTTCTTCTGTGTAGTTCTCTCTTTTTATAACATTCCGTATGAGACAAATTGATTGAACTGCAGGTTTCGTTTCGTCTGACTTGACATTTTATAATATCTCGAGACATTTGACGATTCAATTCGATTTTATCACGCACATAGAGCATGACAAAATGAAACGCAACCGATAAAACGCGTCGACTCCTTATGTTACAAATAGAAAGCACAGTTACGCCGGAGATAGGTCTTGAGAATAGAAGTTATCGTGTTCTGCCGTTGGTTACGTTGATTTTTAAGGCCAATGGTTCCACGTCCGACCAGTTGCAAACCCGTTTGAGCGAGCTTAGATAATGTCGAACACCCAGACGGCCATAAATAAGACGAGACGACAAAAAATTATGGGGGCGAGTATTGGAAAAGCGTAATAATTGTTATAGAACGTATCGCCGCGTAGGCTTGCCACGGGAGAGGTTTTCCTTATTTTCTCCGTGACTATTCAACCGCCAGATACCGAGGCTCTCTTTTTTAAGAGAGATCACGAATTCTTCGGGCACTTCTATTTCGGAGATAAGACGCTTAATTGGAACGATTAGCGATACTTGGGTCAATAGGAGCAACGTATGTGCCATATAAGCGCGCAAGTTATATAACGTCGATTCGCCAGTTTCGCCAGGTTCGCGCATACGAGGAGATTGCAGATATTGAAAACGAAAGTTTTTTATTCCGTCTATTGCAAACCACACACCACCTTTTCTCTTCCTACAACCGTTCCCGCTAATCGCAGGCATCTTTACTGAATAAAATACTACTAAATTCTGTAAATTTTATAGTCTCATAAATTTCAGGTAGATAGATAGATAGATAGAGAGAGAGGAAGAGAAAGAGAGAGAGAGAGAGAGAGAGAGAGAGACTGCGGACCAAGCTATGAAACTGAGCCTTGTTTCGAAATTACAGATTGTCGGTATTAATTTGTATGAGCTTATGGAAAAAAAAAAATTATTTAGAGGGGCAGCAAATTTTATGCTATAACATCAAATAAATGAGTATATCGGGTGTTTTTTAAGTATCGTCCAATATTTTATGAGTTGATCTTTTAGATCATTTTATGAAGGAAAATTCCTATGAATATATTTATTTCTTCATAAAATGATCTCAGAAAGCAACTCCTAAAATATTGGATTATTAAGCAACATCCTGGACAATCGAAGAAAATTGAAGGCGAAAAAATGGAACAGTTTTTGATAGAAAATCCTTCCAATCCTTGTTAATCACAACTTGCAAATGCATTTGCAGTGACCCAACAGGCCATTTCTACATAAGCTTAGTATGGTTTGAAAGGCGGGCCGTTGAGTTCCGCATGTGCTCAGTCCGCATGTCCTGAAAACAAAGAGAGACGCTTCGACACGGCTATGTCCTTGCTATCACGATTCAAAAAGGACTTTTTGAAGATTGAAAGATTATTCGTTTCTTTTTTAATAAGCAACATATTTTCTTTAAAAAGCCCGAGAATTAAGTTGTACATCTAATAGATCCGAATTTTATACTTAAATCAATTACAAATATAATATCACGTGTATCGTAAAATTTGACTAAAAGATTTAAATTTAACTTTAAATTCGAATTTGAGTATTTCTCCTGAGATAAGTTTCAAGTGACGACTATTAATACAAACCCGAGGTCTGTATTAACAGACGTTATTTCAAACTGCATGTGAGATACTCAGATTTTAATTTCGAGTTAAACTTGAGTCTTTATTTGAACTGTATGGTATATGCCACATTGCATTTGTAATCGCAAATTGTAATTGAAAAATTTACGTTCTTATTTTAAATTCAAATCCGAATATCTCATTTGAAACAAGTTTCAAGTAAAGATTATTAATATCCGTAAGAGTGTCTCAACACCTATTTATATAATTCTAAATTCTAGAATCTACTTTTACACGAAAAAGAACATAATATTTCATATCTGTTCTCAACGACGGTAAAATCGTGCCCGTTTATAAAATTGCACATAGAAATGATAATTATACGTTTTCTCAAATCTACGTTGCAAACCTTGTTGTTAACCCCCGTTTTCTATTTTACATAAAAAAAAAACTGTAACCTCTCTCGTCAAAGTTATAGACACAATGATAGTTTTCACTCTCTCCCGAATGATTATCAGGAGCGACATATGACGAGACAAGACGGGGAACTCTGTTTCTCACTCGCGGAAAAGAATCGCGAAGACGGCCGAGAACTGGTGAGAAGAAACGGGAATGATTAAAACCTCGCTTTCGACGCTGCCGCGCGCAATGAGTGTACGAGCAGAGCAGAGCGGGTCTCCTTCTCGGTGAAGGTGCTCTCTTTCTCGAAACAAGAAACCTGAATCGCTCGAAACGCACGATTGTTTGGTAAACGGCTTCGTGCCGTGTGACCGCCACGTGCGCTTTGCGAGCACGTACAGGCGGTACGGATCGGCGGAAAAACCACGTAATTATCGGCCAATTATACGTTTAATGTTAATGTCGCCGAGCACGATTTAGATGATCCATTTTGCCGCCTGCTTTCCGAATCGTGCCGAAGAACACGAGGCTGGATACGGCGGCGAATGACACATTCTTGGCCGCATTCTTCAACGACAGTTTCGCAACGTGCGTCGCCGGGAATGTTATCGGTTAACTTGTATTTGCATAGTAAAAAATGTTGTGTTAAATTCAACACTTTTCAAACGTCCCGAACAAGATCCGCTCAAATTTCTATGTTAATTAGACGCAAAGTGAATATGTTAAATAGTGAAGCGAAGTAAACACAACTGACATATCAAAAATTAACAGATGGCAAACGTTACCGTGGAAAAATCATTCTAAAACTTGTAAGTGACCGTAAGGTGGCAGATAACGAACGAACGACCGAATGAGCTATCGTGCAGTCGGTTCGAGTAGCTTTGAACCGAGCCGACTATACACGCCGCCGAGTTCTTTCAAGTCTAACAGACCCCGATTAACCTGGGAGTAGTCGCCTTATTTTTTCTCTTTTACGCAGACGATCGCCGGGAGTCATTTAAACTCCATTAAAAACCGCTATTGATGACAACTTCAGACTCGAGAGACGTGCGAGATTCCAGAATTGACCTCGAGAATCGATGCCGTTTACGGAGGGAAGAGATTGGTTGAATCGACGTGACGATGAACCGAACGCATTTTAACTGAAGGGGATCGAATTTCCGACTCTTATGAATCCCAAATTGGATTACGAGGAGCAGAAATTCCCTTGGACGAAAACGTGCTTAGTACGTTGATCGTCGCGTTAATTCAACGGATTCTTCTTTCTCCGTGTCTAAATCGCTCGGGCGCCGCTCCCCGGCGAATTTCAAGTATCGCTCGGAAGCAAACCTGTATATACGATCGTGGCCTACATTCGGTTTCTCGCGAGTTTCGGCTGCACCGGGAGCCGCGTGTCGCGCGAGTATGGGGAAATACCTGGAGGTACTTACGTCATTTATGGTCGGTAGGAACGGAGCTTCCTCGATCGGATGCGCGATTGGTCTTCATGTTGCCATCGCTGCGGCCGGCAAGATCAGACTCAGCATCGTCACGATGACGAATGGTGAGAGCGCGGCGCTCCACGCACGTACAACGGTGCACACTATTCGCACGATCTCTCAGCGTCGACCGACGGCGAAGGGAAGCGACGGCGGCTGCGGCGTATTCGACAGATCGATGGTGTGCGCCTCTTCTCCGCGACTTCCGGCAGCCGTTCTTTCGCTTCCGCGCGCGGTATCGCGGTATGCATTAATTTCCGTACGATCACTAATCACACCAACACACTGTCAGATGGTCACGTCTCGGTTCTTCTCGCACGGCGCTCGTTTCCGCGTTCCTCCGAGATCCGTCCGGCTCTCAGCGAGGTTCCCTTCAACCCTTTGCGCTCTTCGCGTCGGTCGTCTATCAGAAACCGCAAGTATACAGCCGAAGCAGAGCGAGAGACCGCAAACCACCGAAGATGCACCGAATCGAATCGATGCTCACGGCGACCACGACGATGACGACGTGCAAAGGTATCAACAGTCGAACATCGACCACGAACACCGACGTAAAAATGCAAAGAGTCGAGGAAAATTCGAGCTTTTTATCTGCTTCTGCCAGCCGGTCGGACGATACAAAACTCGATTAAGCGTGACAGACAAAGAGAGAGAGAGAGAGAGAGAGAGATCGTTTAAAAAAACTTGTCCTCTCAGTTACGCAAAGCCGTAACAACACGACGGGACGCGACGCGATGGCGGCCAGTCAGAAATAAAACTCGCGTGCCTTTTACGCCGAAAAGAAGCGAAGAAAAGGTACGCGCACGCGAGTTTCGTATCGTCGGTTCCCGCTCATGCGCGCGCGCGAGCGCAAACGCGACTTGCGCTGCGGTACTTTCTCCATCGATATCGATATATCGTTAGACCGAGACGCGGAAATACACTTATGGGAGATTCTCTCCGTTTATTGCTTCCATTGTGTCCTCTTCCAGCAAGTTCTATCCGAATATCGTTCGCGGAGATCGCGAAGAAAAGAGCGAGATTCGCTAATTAGGAACGTCGAGGTTGGTGTAATTTCGATAAATTTCCGATCGTCTCGTCTCCCGATGTCGCGCGTTTTAAAGAAGCATCCCCCAACTCCAATCCACTACTTTTCTTCACGTTGCGTATATATCCGACGATACGATATATGGAAGAACAAATTTGATTGAATTTACCTGACCATGAACAGACGCGCTTTGTGTAATGAAAATAGAATTTCTAGTTATAAGAACCGAATTTTATTATAAGAACCGGAAATTCTCGGTTCCCTTCGATCGAAATGCGTTCGGTTTATTCATTGTCATGTCAGATGAATCCAACCAAACCTTTCCTTCCATATATATCACGCATCTATTGTAGACAAAAACAAACTATTGTAACGCGCTATTCGGAGTGGCACGAAACTAAGGCCGGTATCCATAGTCTTATATTAGAGTCTTATATTAGGATCTTATATTTAGAATCGTCTTAAGTTCATCTTCAGATACTATACGGATCTTTTCACTGGCTACATCTGAAAATCAATGCATCTGAAGATGAGGGTAGCACTAGAGTGGCAGCAATATTTTCTCTCCTAAAACCGTGTATGGGTAATTTTTTTTTTTAATTATCCGTGGATTTTTATTTTATTTTATTAATATCGTTTAATTGTTTTATGATAAAGAAAGCTTCCTCCAATGATAAAAATCCGAAGAAATGAGAAAATGAGAAAAATGGAATCCACAAGTGGATAAAAAAATGATCTAATCGCGATTCTAGTGTTAATATGGTCTTAAATATAAGATCTAACTTATGAACACCGGCCTCTCAGATTGATCTACAATATGTATAGTAAGCCTTTAGCCTTTTGCTCTAAGCATTAAATTATAACGTAATTTCTAGCAAAACGTGTTTCCAGCGCTACCAGACGTCGCATTTCCTAAGACTTAAACGTCATCGGTTGCGTTCAGAAAACGAGCGATCAGTGAGCGGTCAGTGATTATCGGTCTTTACAGTTAGATTCCTAAATTTAGACGAATTACGTTGACGAATAACTCAACCATTGTGTTTTCGGAGCGCAACCATTGTAACTTCTGGCAGCGCCTTTTGTCAGAAATTACGTTACATTTTATTACTCAGAGCAAAAGACTAACACCAGTATTCATAACCGGGCTTTATACTTATAAAGCTTCCTTAATTTTCTTTCCAGGTACCGTACGGCTCCGTTTCATTGGCTACGAAGCATCTAAAGTCTGAAAGGAGGCTTTAAATATAAAGTCCGCCTATGAATACAAGGCGCAAAAAGTTCACTACACTTATTGTAGATCCGGTGTGAGGAATGAAGTGACAAAGCGAAAAGGGACGTGGAAAAACGCGGGGCACGAGCAAGCCTTTCGTCTCGGCACACACACACACACACACACACATGGGGATGATCTCGCGAGTGTCTACGTAGCATCGAACTCACCGCAATCGTGCAGCCGCGGTTCCACGAGCGAACGATCGATCGATCAACGGAATCACCCCGCGTTTCCTCCACCTGAACTCGATGAGAACGGATCCGCGATCACGCGGCCGATAGACATGTCCTCACCCTGCGAAACGAATCGACAACCGAGAGCGAGCCGATAGGCGTCGCGCGCGTGCGCACGAAAATCCTACGTTTGGAATTCCCTACGAGGGGATGTTGGCGCGCGTACTGGGGTAGTTAGGGGGTTGGATCTCGAGCACGCGCACCGGTACGAATTTGAACGCGAATGCGCGAACGGACACGGTGTAACTGCGGACGTCGGTGGCCGTCGACGTCGGTGGCGCGGGTCTCTCACCTGGGAGGTGGGGAACAAGAGGCACTCCGTGGGGACCGGTGTGGACTCTCGACGGCGTTCGCCGGGCTCACCGGCGCGATCGTAACGCGGCCGTGCACGCACGGGAGAAGGCCGTCCTCCTCGAGAGAGGAGCCGAGAGCGAACGGCTGCGACACGATGTTCTATACTGTCCCCGCGAACTCGTTTTTCCCGGTGTTTCACTCACCGAAAAAACACCGCGAGGAGTAAACCGTAGAGCGGCGCTAGTCGCTAAAACACAATCGACGGTGGCACCTGGATGAAATAGAAAATGACGATGACGTTAAAATGATGAGAAAATCAGTGCACTTTTTGTAGTCATTTTATCGTGATTTTGACGTCATCGCGATTCTCTGTTCTATTCTATTTGGACTATGTTGTGCCATTTTCTAGACAGGAAAATTACACGATTTTCAAAATTATGCACAGACACATATAATATAACACACACACACACACACACACACAGATTATAGCACAATCGGCAGATTAAAAATTGCGACACTTTTTTCTATGAGTTTCGCCACGCCCCAGGTAGCAAGATGACGTCAAATGGCGTTTTAATAACGTCTCTAACGTCATTTGACGTCACCTTACTACTCGGGGCACCCCGTATCCAATAGGCGAACTTGTTTCTTAGTAATTCTCAGGAGATAATCCCACACCTTGAAACGAAAAATATCAATGTCACTCATTTTTCTATTGAATATGAAATGCGTTGCGAAATTCATTGAAAAACTGTTGCAACCTGTAATATGCCAACGTGCATATGTGTATGTACATAATTTATAAGGGTGAAAGTCGCATAAATAATTCCAGTTATAATGATATGGTTATAATGGCTTTTTGATCCAAAATAACACAAAATGTCACAGAATTGTCAAGAATGTGTCTAGGATGCCCTGAGAAGTGTCTTAGAATGTCCTAAGCACCATCCATGACGATTTCAGGACGTTTTATGCTGTCTAAGAATTATAACGGTTTTGACCTTATACGTGCATGTGTAAGGCTGAAAATCGTGTAATTTTCGATCTACAGAATGATACAACATACATAACGCCAACTATATCGTAATTTTGGTTCACCTGCTCGATGAAATCACACGAAATCGCGTCGATCTGCTGTTATGTTCGTCACAGCAGGAAATATTTTTCAGAAACTTGAAAATATCGACGAACATTACGATTGAGAGAGCGAGGCATTTCTATCGCTTTATTTTGTAATGGCGGCTTTTTCGAGCAGGTTATCACAGAGTCAATTTGGCAAACAACTTCAAGTAACATTAATATTTATCGATTTTCGGAGAATCTGTAAAAAGTAAGACGATAAGAGGACATATCAGACAAGAAAGGAACAAGCCAATAAAAGTCTTTGCACAAACTTTATAGTGCAATAAAATTAACCAAAATAATTTTCTGAACTATTCTGAATTAACATTGAAAAATATTTCTGTTAATTTTATCGCACTATAAAATCCACGCAAAGACTTTCATAAACCCCCTTTTTTCGTCTGATTGAATATCATTAAAGCCGTTTCATATAAACGTATTTTGTTATTATTACAATTATTATCACATATTTTTATTTATGAGCTCAATTTACTACTGTAGTTAGATCTTTCGATATCCGCTACGAGTGTCCGCTGTCAAAATATAGCAGCTTGATCGAGTAATCCCACACCTTGAAAGAAGAAAAATCAATGTCACTCATTAGCTCGACAGCGAAAGAGAGGAAATGTTACACGAACAGATATAGAATATTCGTCCTTTTACTTTCAAGCGAAGTGGAGTAACACGCAAGTTACCTCTCGCGCCAAGGTGTTGAATTGCAGGCCGCGTTAAATCGAGAGATATGAGTATCGCGTAATTGTCAAAGGTAAAACATTGAATCGGCATCGCGGAAACTTTAATTATCAGCGGCTTTCCACAGAACGAGTTACTTATCCACGAAATGCATCCATGGTTGGATGGCCACTTACAACGTTGCGCAACGAGTAAACGGCTAACAGCCTCGAATCGAAAGATTTCCTTTCAAACGCAATTTTGTGTCACGGAAAATGGGCATGTGTGAAAATTTTGAACACGTTTCATCTGTGTTATGTTTCCTGTCATAACACGCCGCACGTGTGTGATAAAAAAATTTCTGTTTATGGATAATTCTGATTTAGGCGCTGTTGCAAATGTGATTGCGATAACGCGCGTCTCCTTTGAGAGGAAACGATTGCGAGGTCGCCGGAATTACAACTTCTCAGCCGGAAGAGTGTATACGCGTCGCGTGATCGACTCTGTCGAGGAGACCAGAGAGATCGAGGTGTTTTTTTTAGAAATATGGTGGGTTTCGTGAAATGTAAAATTTCTCTTTGAAAGTAAAGAGAGAGAGAACAACACACACGCACACACACATACATACAGAGAGAGAGAGAGAGATATATATATGTGTGTGTATGTATACACCCAATACATATATATATATTTTTTTTTAAACATAATAAATCATTATAAATATAATTTTAATTAACAAATATTTTAAACATAGTTTTAATTATATATATGTATTTTTTTCTTAATATATATTCAAAATTTTTAAAATATATTATATAATCGAGTGCCATTTACTTCAAGTATCTAAAAAAATTTTCCATTTGATTCAGAACAATTGAAAGATTAAAAAGGAAAAACGGTGTTACATCTCAATGCATAAAAATATAATCATAGATTTGATTGTCACTGATACACAGTAACAATTAATAAAGTGAGTGGGTCACGTTTTCGCGAAAATGTTAACGAAAGTCAAGGGTCGTTCTACACACGGCTCGAATACGCACAATGATGACGGTATTGAATATCAGGCAGCAGAAAGAAGGGGAAAACAACGAATAGAAGAAGGAGGGAAAAAGGAAGGCGAAGGAGTGGTAAGGAAACGGTGCAGGCTTTTAGCAGCGATCGTTTTCCGGTTTTCCGTTCTCGCGAGGCACGAGTCCGCCTCAACCATATCCTTCGTCCTTTTCTCTCTTTCTTCGCCTCTCGCTTTTTCTCCGTTTGTCTGTCTCGCCTCTCGCGAACGCTCGACTCTCCGCTCCTATTCCGTCTGGCGCGCGCGCACGAGAGGGAAAGTATTTTATATCACGCTTGGCTTGGCAAGAGAAAGGGGACACGGTTCGCTCCTAATTTCTGCTTTAACTTCGTGAACCTATATATCACGTTGCGATCGCGATATATGTATGCGTACGTGTAACCCGACGTTGTATTCGAATTGTTCCGCGCCCGCACTCTCTCGCGCTCAACCGCCGCAAGTTTGCATCCCGATGTGAACTTTGATATCCGTATTGATACGCCGCGGACACGTTATTATACGTGCAGTGTTGCCACATAAAAAAAAATAGAAATCCCTATATTATACCCCTAATCAAGCAGAAAGAAAATCCCTCGATTTTCAAAATTTCACTCGAATACGTTTTGGATCACTTTCATCAACTTCGGTTAAGTTAACCGGTTAAATATATCGGAATCGATCAATGTAGAGTCCTAGATAAGTAGAGAAGCGACATTGAGGGAAACCGTCTGATTGGCTTGATAAATCACGTGGCTCAGCGCCATATTGTTTCCCTTTTTACTGGACTATCGTTTAGTGGACTATCGTAATAGAATAACGTAATGTTGCAATAAGATTATAATACTGTGAAATTATAATATTGTCGAAAGTCCAATTTCTTAAATTTGTATAAAAAGATTATATATTCTTGCTTATGTATGAAACAATGATCTCATCGATTAAAATATATAAGTCTTGAATTGGTACTAATTTTTTTTCTGTGTATGCGATCGTACATACAGGATATTTCATAACGAACGCAAGAAACTCAGATAGTTCGTTAGGAACGTCAAATGTTATCTCTCGCGGAGGCGTAAAAGAAGAAAATAAAGTAACAATCACACACACACACGCACACGCACTTACTCTCCCTCGAGAGGAGAGACATCCGGTATATGTGTCCGGTATTGCGAACATTTTTTGATCTAATTTACGGGCAAAGCGCGATTACGATTTCAGCGTCTGGCGATTGGCGGAATCGCCGATGAATTCTTTTATCCGAGGCTCCCAATGAGGAAACCCACTAACCATTCGAGTCGATCGCGCGAAGGGAGCAAGGAGGGGATGAAGCGCGCCGCCTCGATCGAGAGAAAGACAAAGCGCCTCGCGGAAAGTGGGAACGTAGAGTGGAGCGGAGCGAAGAGAGGAGATGCAGCTCCTTAGCGTAAGTCCGGCTAAAAGTGAAATCGACTATGCACCGCCTTGTATCACAGCCGTTATTATATGTTATCCAAGCCGCGGGGGGCAGTGGGGAAGCCCGAGGCCACCGTTACCAGGAGTTGCGCTAAGTGTAAAACATAATTCGCGCCAGGCGCGTGCATCCTGGGGTGGCTGCAATTATCGCGACATTGGAGCAAAATAGCGATAATCGCCGCGATATTTAGCGAGAATCGCCAGATTGCGCATCTGTCGGCGGTTGTAATCCGCACGCATGGGGAAATCCGCTTTACCGTTAATTCTTTCCTTTTTCCTTCGTTTTTCGTCGTGCACTCGACTCTTAAGGAACAAGCGTACAAGCCATCCGCGCTACGACCATCCACGTTAATTACGAAAGTGAAAGTACAGCTCGCCTGCGATGCTGGGATATGAAGTAAAAAGAAATCTGCGGGCTTCCTCTTCTACTTCTTCTTCATCTTCTTTCCGGTTACTTTTACGTAACTGACTAATCTCGTGATTGTTCTATATCCTGAATACTCACGTAATAACGGACAAATTTATTCTCCCTTAATAATACGAACAACTTTACACGAGTCGAAATTTTGACTAGAGCTACTTGACGCTTTTAAGGATAGTTTGCGCCTACTTAGATGACATATGGACTAATAAAAACCTACTTTGATGGTACTGACATTTATTGAGACTCCTGTTTCCTCGCCGTAACCACTTTGGTTAATAACGTCAGAAGCAGGAAAACGCAGATGCCCAACATTCTTGCAGAATACATTGAAATAAAAAGATATATTCATAAAATGATAATTGCAGAGTCGATCGAGTAGATCCGTAAAATAGTGCGAACTTTGTTTTTGCTCTAATAATCAATAAATAGACATAAAATTAATGAGAAGAAATAGGTTGCATGTTACTTTAATTTTACGGTTATTTATTAACTGTTAGAGCAAAAATAAAATTTTCCAATTATTTTACATGATCCGTTTGGTCACGCACGGACTCTGCAACTGTCATTTTATAGACATATCTTTTTATTTCGACATATTTCGTAAGAACATGTAAATACGTAGAATTTTGGGCACGCGTTTTCTCGCTGCTGATGTCATCAAACGAAATGTTTAACTTCTCTCTTGAACCTTTAATTTCACAGATTTAATTTTAATACTGTCTCGAACAATCTATTCTGACGTAAAAATAGTGAAAACGAAATTTTAAGATATCATCAAAACAAGAGCTCAAACTAAGAGTAAATTACATTATTAGAATTAGAATTGTGTGTATGTATGTGTGTGTGTGTGTGTGTGTGCGTAAGCCTTTTTTGCTAAACTCCCACTGCATTGTAGAATTAAAAGTTTAACATAATAAAACCAACATTTCGACTCGGGTATGTGTGGAAATGATTGATAAAATATTTCTCCAAATAACTCCGAAATGTAGAGTTTTACAATACCGTTCTTTAAATCTTAATCGTTACTCTTAATCGTTATCACGCTGTGCAAAAACTTTCATGATTATTCATCGCGAAGCGTCGCACCAGCGATTTCTCGCGTCTCGTTGCTCTCACGTCAGCTGCCGGTGAATTTCGGTAACGAAACCCGGAAGCGGGGTTTTTACGATCCCTGGAGAAACAAAATTTCTAATGCGATCTCGCAATATTGATCGAACCGCGCGAGTCACGAAATTTCGTAAAAAGATTTCACTGTGCACCGGAGACCGGAGAAGCAACCGCGGGGAACGCAATTCTCCCGAATCGCGCCGAAGTCGTTTTTACGCGCTCGCATTATCATTTGCGAAAAATATGCTAATTAAACAAACCAGTAGCTTCTTTTGCAAGCGGAAACTTTCCGTTTTCAAGGGAATCACGAGAAATTGTAAAAAGTATATACACTCGCGCTACGGTTCAATAAATGAATAAGCCATAAACGTTCGTTCGAGAATAAATCCCGGCGCATGAGTGTGGGTGATAAAAGATTTATTTCATTCATTAACGAATAAATTAATTTTCTCATAAAAGTGCGTTCGTTGTTTATCGTTTGGTAAGTTTCTGAACTCGTTTTTTATTTATTCGTTACTCGAGATAAGATTTGCCGAAAAACTCGGACGAAAACATTTTGACGGCCCCACGTGTAAACAATAATTTTATATTTAGCGAGATTAGTAATTGTTGTGTAACCATCCGGTTAGGCAGCGCATTACTAATAAAGCTGCAGTCTCTACCTTTCACAATACATAACGGGAACCATGACTGCCTGCCTGCTTGCCTGTCTACTTGCTTGCCTGCCTGCCTGCCTACTTACTTGCCTATTTGCTCGCCTACACCGCGTGTGCACTGTCCAAAACCTTGGTTGAAATCTCTGATTGTGATTTCGCGACGTGGCGTAAATAATGTATACGTACGTACATAAATAAGGATTCACAATGCAGGATTCACAGTTTCCTTAACCTTGCGACGTTCTGCACAAGACCGGATAACGACAGTTGCAAGAAAAAAAAGGAAGCGATCTGTCCGTCTTTGGGGGATAAGTAATTAACTGTCATTCAAAATGAAATCTCCCCCTCACGCTCCGGGTTTTCACTGTATATACAGGATACTACACAGTACAAATGTCCAAAATCGGGATATGAGACGTCTTTTAGTCGTCTTGAAGTCGTATTTAAGATGTCGTGATATAAGACGTCTAAAAGCCGTCTTATGTCTCGACTTTGGACACTGTGCTGTCTGGGTATTAAGTATTATTGTCCAATAATTCAGGAGTTGATATTTGAGGTAATCTTATGAAGAAAAATATACATATGAACATATGGTTTTAAAGGCCTCGTTTCACAAATATAGAGAGTGTTAAAAAAATTGTTTTTAATTATCGTTTGTTCTTAATATTTCCTCCAAACGAGAAATTTTTTTTTCAAACTCGGGCCATTAAACAAGCAGGATATTACCTTATGTTATCTATTAGCCGCTGTTTTGTAAGAAATCAATGGCACAGAAACGGGATTAAATTTCGGGCAACGTAACATTTAAAATCAGAACATAAGACGTCTTAAAGATATATTTAAGACGTCTCTCAGATATCTTGATTTCTGACATTAAGTTGTCTGGAATAGTACATTGATATACACCAAACTTGTACACCAGTGGACGGAATCAAATCAAATTTCTTCGCACACGGAAAAAACAGTTTAGTTGGTCTATACAGAAATCAGATAGTGCCAACCAGATTTAATAGTAAAATATAGAACAACTAATTATGTGGTTGCTGCAACGGTACAATTAAGTGACGGATATCTGGTTGCTCCAATCAGACTTTCTTATACTTCAACTACAAATGTTTTCATTCAGGAATAGTTATCTGGGGTCATTTTATATTCCAGCGGCCAGAAAATGAAGCTCACGTCATAATGAGTTTTTTTTTACTGATCGGGAATCAATATCTTACCTTTCATTTGGACATTTAAAAAACCTAGCTTGTGCAACAAGAATTGACCGTGATTCGTCTTATCCATAGTATAAATTTATAAAAACTCATTGGAGCACAAAACGACCCCAGGTGATCGTTCACGTTACAAAATTAGTCAAATATAGTAAGAATTCATATTGTGAATGCAAGATAATAATAAGTTCTCTTTCCTTTTCTTCTCTTGTTCGGATCTAAAATATGGACGAGGAAGAAGAAACACTTCGAAACATTTATAACGTTTGCTAGATGCGCACTCTATTAGCTCATCCTTTTATTGTTCTGAATTGCGTCGCCAACGTGTTAACGCGGAGTTCTTGGCTGAGTAGTCAAGAGCTTTAATCCATTGTATTTGAGATGATTGCCTTGCTTTTCACGTCATCATGATTGTAAATTTCTAGAGTTACTGGCCGCAGAAAAAGCAGCTTAATAAACTTTCGTTATGTTGATGATATTATACATTCATATTTTCCTCCGGGTTTCATTCCACCGTACGTGGATTTATATCGCGAAATGGAAATCACGTTTTGTTACACGCGCCACGATGAAACTGACTTCGGTAAGGATTATGGAAAGGTCACACTCTACCATTACGATACTTTTACTCTAACCACTGCAAAGCTGCCATAAATACGTTATTCGCGGTTGATCTGCTTTATCCGCCTCTGTAAGCAAATCTGTGATCATTCCCTCTCGAAGTTGGCTGCACGTAATTCTTAAAATTATATTTTTATTGAAAGCCATATTTGATGTTTGATTAATTCTTCTCGCGATAAATTTTGAAATAATTTCACAATTAGACACACACAAAAGGTGCATTCTGATATTCACTGACATTATTGAAAATCTATAGTTTATATAACAAACAGATTTTCAGTACTGACAGCAAATATTAAAACGCAGCCATAGAGATCTATAGTCATTTAGTCGGCTTTTATTGTCATTCAAATTAAAGCCTGCGCACAACCCATAACATGGCGATTGTATAGCATTCAGATGAAAAGTACCGCCATTGAACGAACTTACTGTTCTTACTTACATTGTGGTGTCAAGTATCTGGAAATTACTCATACTAAGATCTTATATATTTCATTACATTTATTAACCGATTAATCATTAAATGATAGTATTAATAATATAATGTAATAGTGTAATAAGAATAATAATATAATAGACATATATAATACAATCAGAATAATAATAAGAAATTATCAATTGCCTTTGAATCTTGTGACAGCTGCCTCAATGCCGTAAAGTTCCTAGCAATTCTACAGAGTTTGTATGTTCGCTCGCATATAGCAAAAAAATTTCGGGATACATTTGTTTCTTATAATATATAGAGTACATATGTTGTACGTGTCATCTTAATGTTTTAACGAAGTCTTTTGTTTCCTTCCTTACACCTTAAAATACCAATTAGAAGAAAAAGATTAACTTGCCTCGAGTAATGCCCAAAACTTTTAAGAAATTATTCCCTTTCATCTCGTATATATCCAAAATACATTACTAAATAAAAGCATGTTTATAAATCATCATTACTTATGATCAATATGTTCTTTTGTAAGATATCGAGAGAGAGTAACAAAGTTTTCCAATCAAATATAACGTTTGTATATTTTACGTGTATATAATTCATATCAGAACAAATGATAGCTCTTGTTCTACGTTTAATGTGCAAATTGTAAAAAATTTTCTCCACGAAAAATTAACAAATAGTTCCTCTCTCTGAAATATCGATTTCTATATCTACAAATGTAGAAGCTACAATACGTCCTATTACACAGATAACGTATGCACGGAGAAATATGTGATTAAATATCTACCGTGATATTTCTGCAATCTGTGTATCTCATGCAATGGGAAAAACATCGACAATCACGAATATTAATAATGCGAGAGGTAATTTCTTCGCTAATAATGTCGGAGGGGCCACTCTTAACGGTCTATTTAACTGCAACTTCTATACAATACTCAAAATTAATTTTCACAAAAAACAAGCAAAAATGTCAAGCATTGTTCATACAAAACAAATTATATAAAAAACGTACATCAAAATTAAAAATCGGCGTATTTAGATACGCTCTTCGTCCAGATGATCTCGAAAGAAATGAGAAAAAGGAAATTTATAAAAGAGAGGAACTATACAGGATGCATAGATTTAAGTCTTGAGTCTAACAATTCACTCGGGCGCGGATAGAACTCGTCAAACTGAAAAGTCCTGCTTCATTTCGCAAAATAACCGCGATAATTTTTAAGATATTAATTAAAGACAATTGGCAAAACAATGTACGCAATGCTGCGACCTCATGCAATCAGGGGCGAGCTCTGCAGAGCAGTCTCAAGTTTTGAAAAGATACATTTTAGATTTAATTCCTGATCTCTTAGCGACAAATACAGGCGAGCAGCCTCAAGATCATACGTGTAAGAGCTTGAATACAAAATCTATCGTAAGCATTTCCGACAGTCTTAAGTCCGGATTTACAAACCTTTTAATCCAAGCAATAAAATATAACGTAATTTCTGACAAAAGACGTCTCCCGCGCTACCGAACGTTGCAGTAAAGCTTAAAACTTAAAAATTGCGACGTCTGATCTGGTAACGTTTTTTACTAGAAATTATGCTACGCAATTTAATCCTTTCAGCAAAAAGGTAAAGGCTTACTGCACCTATTACAGATATGGATTAAACGTGTGTCGAAGTCCCAAATCATTGTATAATGATTAATGTAAACGTAAACAATGCGATAAATATATTTATTCGATCAATTATGCGTTAACTTGTGACTCTTGTAAACGTTTATGACTCAGCTTGAATATATATAGTTACAACAGGCTTTGTGCTCAAGACTTAACGCACCACTACGTCGTTCGCTGCTAGCCGATATTCATCATTGCTAAGAAAACATTGCTAGTCAACATGCCGAAGACACTCTTCAGGCTATCTATAAAGTTGATCGCATTACAGGCATTCATTCCTTATATTCAGGCCATATTTCCTTAATTAATAATATCTCGATAGTTTTTTCGCGGTAATTAGCAAAATCAACTTTTCTACTTAGTTTAACGAGTTCTACCTGCACACGTGCATGAAGATACACTCGAGTCCGAGACACCCTATATAAAATTATGCCGTTTGAACCTTTGTATACTTATCATTTATCAAATTATCAAATCGAAGGGAGAAAAAGAGGAAAGTAGACCAAATTTATCGCAATTTATGAGTTGCAAAGATGGGAAATGTAAATAAATTTCAAATTACTTGTAAAATAATCATCGATGTTGGACAAGATTAATTCAGCGGATCCACCTCGACATAATCGAAGATAAAAGGTGATGGAGTACTAGGAGCGTCTGCTAATATTTCAGGCGGTGCTAAGTTCATTTGTTGATCAGCGTCCATCCATGGGTCGATATCGTTTCCTCCGATGTCCAAACCAAGTCGCAAGTTAGTCGGAGTATTACCAATGACAAAGTGATCTTCGGTCAATGGTAGAACATCCTTCAATAAAAGCCTACGAGAAACGCCTAGATAAAATCAGTTGACTTTTCATGAGAAGAAAGAAAGAAAGATGTAACGATAAAACGCATAAGAGTATCCCGCATTGAACAACAAGCGAGCTCTCTCACCAGATGCTTTCATCAGCAACAACGTGCACCTTAGGCACTGGGAATCCATTAAACGGCGAAGCAACGGGCAATGTGTAGGCACCCATGTTTTCAAAAAGGACCCAATCGCCAAGTTCCATTTCGTATAACAAGATATTCTCGACAACTTGGTCTAATCCGTCGCATGTCGGACCCCAGATGCTCGATGGAATTAACTTTCCACAACCATCCTAACGATAGACGCGATATTTGTGATTGAAGAAATTATTTTGCTATTTTTCTTTGTTTATTTCAGGCTTCCGTTCCTTCGCCGCAGTCGTCTTGATTAATGACGTCGGAAGCGTGCCCAAAATTCTAGCAAATTGCATCGGAATAAAAAGACATATTCACAAAATGATACTTGCGATCGATTGTAAGATATTCCGAAAACTTTCCTTCCACTTTAACGATTACGTAACCATCAAACGTGGTAGAATCATGAAAAAAGATTGGCTAAAAAGAAAAATTGCATGTTATGTTAATTTTATGCTTATTTATTGATTGTTAGAGCAAAAGAAGAGAGTTTCTAGAATATTTTACAATTATGGAGAATCAATCGCAAGTGTTATTTCATGGATATATCTCTTCATTTCAATGTATTCCGCAAGAAGACATTAAGAATACGTTTTTTTCGTTTCTGACTTCATCAAACAAGACGACTGTAACGAGAGACCTGGAGCCATAAGTGCTTGTTTATTTTTCTGTGTATTTTTATGCTACACTTTTTATTTCCCCCTAAACTGATTGAAATTTGTCTGTCATTTACAATCTTTCCTTAATTATGTACACTAAAGAACTTCTTCTCCCGTTAATAAATATTATTATTAAGATTATTATTAAATATTATTATTCCTGACCACGTTACGTCTTATTTGATGATGTCAAAAGTGAGAAAAAATATATTCAGACTTCTTACGAAATATGTTGAAATAAAAAAGACATCTATAAAATGACAATTACAGTCAATCGATATAAGATCTATAAAATAGTACAAAAACTATAATTTTGCTCTAACAATCAATGGCCGCGTTCAACAGAACGTTTAGTTTGCAACTGTTAGAAGTTTCCGGTGCTGAGATTGGATTATTAGTAGATCTAAAAGAATAATCTCATCTCAACTCAGATAACTTCCAACAGTTGCAAATTAAACGTTCTGCTGAACGTGGCCGTAAAATTAATATAAGAAAATCACGAGAAAGGATAGAGTAAAAGTAAAATTTTCGGAATATTTTACAGATTTGCTCGATCGACTGCAATTGCCATTTTATGGATATATATATATATATATTTATCTCAACGTATTCTGCAAGAATTTTGGGCATGTTTTCTTGTTTCTGACGCTTCATTAATTAAGATAACTGCAGCGAAGAAACAAAAACTTTAAGAGAATATCAAATCGATGACGAACTTAATAAGCATAATGATAACATAAGCTGCGTTCAATAGAAAAAATAATTCAACATTTTATGTTTATTACTCCTGATTTTTACATTTTTCTGGATTTATCAAAGATCTAGAAGAATGCTCCAATCACAGACAATAATCATTAAACGCTCATTGAGCTACTTTCTCTGATAAACGCAGGCATAGAGATAATTCTTTAAAATGTTATGTTACATAAAAACTGACACAATCATGCTACTTTTTTTGTATTTCTTATACATAAAAATCTTAAGTAAATAAAAAAGTGATATCAATATGTATGCGATGAATGTGCACTATTTTACTTTACCATGTTTAATAGGAAATGTAATCAAGATATATAGACATTTTCCTACAACTTTTTCGTAACCAGGGTGTCTATTTAAAACCGAAAAAATACCCTAAGAATTAATAAATTCACGCCTATAATTTATGTAATACCATTCCTTTATTAATTAAAATTAATTAAAAATCAAGTCGAAAAATTCTAAACTATTTTTTTCTGATTCTTAAAGAAGTAAATATTAAATAAAATTCAATCAATTACGTAATATTTGTTTATAAACAACGTGATAATTGCAGACAATGTCCATTTAAAATTCCCTGATTTCTAATAAAATTTCCTACGAATTTTCTGGTATTTCCAAACATAAGCAAATTCCCTGAGAATCCCAGATTTTTCTAGGCAGTATACCCCCTGGTATCTTTTAGGCTTCTAAATTTAATTGATATGATGTAAAAATGTTCTTTGAAATGTTTCTGATTACAACATTGGCACATTCGATGTGTACAAGCTGCAGGATTTTTGTAACAAGTAAATATTTACGATGAGATGTCATTTTTGAAATTTTCAATTGTTTTCGCCACATAGTGAAATATACTCCAATTCATTTTCGCACGTACTCTTTCACTGTGTAAGAGAGCATTTATAATATTGTACAATCAATGCGACGTAAATTTTGTAGAAAAAAGTCGATATTTTGCCAACAAAATTATCAAATATAACATCCCCTTAAGAAAGCATGAGAAAAATATTTGATCGATACTCGACCATTTTCCTCGGATAAAAGTAGCTTACCTTGAGAGGAAGAGGAGTTACGTGTTGGTGATCATACAATAGACAATTGAACGATCCGTAGACACCATCGTTGATATAATACATATTATGCGCAATAGCACCAGAAGAACTATCGTCTCCGCGCACGGTACGTTTACTGTGAATGCATGTTGCCAGTGTGAATGCAGACGCGACGTAGAAACGGCCCGGTTCGGCGATCACATGAACAGCATCGGCTGAAGAATATTTCCCTTATAAGTTACAGTTCCAAGCGCAAAATACGTCCGATCGCAACGAAACAGCCCAGTGTAACTTACTATTGAAATATTCGTCGAGCGCTTGGTTGATGGTATCTGCCATTTTATCGATGCTTGTGCCTTTGTTACCTGGATAACCACCGCCTATGTCCAACAGATAAGGTTTGAAACCCAAATCGATAGCCTTATCGAACAAAATTTTGGAATGTCGGATAGCACGATAATACACCGGAGGATCTTGACATCCAGATCCAACGTGGAAGCTGATGCCCACCACGTTGAGGCCCAGCACACGTGCAAGATGTAAAAGAGCAGGAGCCTCGTCTAATGGATCGCAACCGAACTTCATACCGAGCGGGCATTGGGCCACCTCCGCGTCGCAGCGAATTCGCAAAACAATCTGCAATGAAAAAAATATTTACTATTACGACCGAGTGATCATGACGAACAAATTGCGGAGATACAACGATATGTTACCTTGGCCGTTGGAAACAATTTCTTTATTTTGTGCAGTTCGTTTTCATTGTCTACTGTCATGGTTTCCACCCTCATTGCAGCAGCGTGACGAATATGTGAAGCTGGTTTGGCCGGATTAGCAAAAATAATTCTCGAAGAATCCACCCCGACACTCAAAACTTTATTTATTTCACCCTATGAAGTAAAAAGATGTTATATAAACAATAACCTTTCGATGAAACAAAATACTTTGACCCAATTGTCACACGTTGACGAGATAAAACTTGTATTTAAAAGAGACGTATTTGTCGCTAAATAAAAACAGATTAAAAGAACAGGAAAAATTATTGTATTCACCTTGGACGCACAATCAAAACCGATACCAAGAGCTGCTAATACCTCAATTACGATTAAATTGTCGTTACATTTCACAGCTGGAATTACGAAAGAAATTGATGTAAATAATCATACACCATTACACATGCATAGTTTCGAACGTTATTCATTCACCATAATAGGGCTCAACTCGTGGCAATTTTTCTTTCCAAATTTGATGTTTTCGTACGATATCTCCTATATCCAACACGTAAAAAGGTTCTTCTTGTAAACCACTCATTGCAATGTCTTTGATGACGGTCATAACGTTGGATTCGTTGTCTAATACGTGGATGCGTTCATTTAAATGTGTATCCTTCATATTGAATGATTTTGATGAATTAACCGGTACTCTGTAGGTGCTAGGCAGCAAACTGAAAGTCCAATGATTAGGAACGATACAAACAATAAACGAAACAAGATGGAAAAATAAGCATCCGACGTCAAAAATTCTTTTCTTTAAGGAACATTTTTCTTTGATCGAGGGTTCTATCTTTCATTCGAAAATAAACCCTATATCTACGCGTGTTAAATTTACGTTGTCAATATGTAAACACTCGAAACTACGAGGAATTTTTGGTTCATAAAGAATCTTCGAAGCGACTGTAATTCGTCGAATTCTTGTATAATTTTCAAGAGATTGCATGACAACTCTAAAAAAAACCTAAAATAAAAGACTTTTATAGCAATTCGAAAGCCTGACAATAATTATCTACTGTGTGTGTTATAAACGAAGATAAATTTAGCATAACAAAGAAAAAAGTAACGTACGAGGCAGCTGTCAATGAGAATTGGGTGAGTCGTGGGGAAGCGAGTTAAGACAAGATCAATGTGGGGGTGCTAGCAAAGCCACGGGGGCTCTGCGTTCAGGGCCAACTTCCAGTTGCCGCAGTTATTCAAGCACCCACCAGCAGACTGACCTACCAGCCTAGCGCAGATAGAACCCTGCAAAAGAAGGAAAAACACAATTTGAACAAATACCGTTAAACATGGCAAGTTTACCTTATCCAACTGCGATGCTATTCTACTTCTTCATCTACTAATTCTATGCGAAAATTGCTTTCGGGATTTTAATGAGTAAATTGACTGCAAAGTATTGGCCATTCTACAAACATTGATGCTAAAATCCGTGGAGTAAAATGAATGAAAAAATAAAAAAGAAATATAAAGGAACACGTCTTATCATCAAGATTAGCGGTTGTATACGTTGTATATGATCTAATTGGGTGACTATCAATGTTTACCCGGAGGAATACATATAATAAAAAACATGTATCAAATATAAATAAAAACTATATCGTGAAATCATACACACTCACACACATATGCGTCACAGTTCGGTGAAATCTATATCTGTCTTTTACAAGCTGTAGAAATTGCACTGGTTTGTAAATGAGTATAAATATAAGTACAATGCGCATGTAAGAAAGAGATGTATGCATGTAATCGAAAGTATAATTTCTAAAGTATAGAATATTTTACTAACAAGAAAGAGAAAGATCCCTTACAAATTGTAACGTATTTAAATAATGTATTAAATAAATTAGCATAATAAGTATTTTATAAGTATTTTTACCATGAATATCATCAGACTGTTTATCTTATCATATTTTTTATCAGAGCAAGTAAGATCTGATCTGAAAGTCTTTTGTCTGAAACTAATGTTACTTTGGTCAAGTAAATGTGAGAGAATATTCTTTTCAATTATTCTTTTTTATACATCCAATCATTATTTGTCACTGCATTCAGAGTAAATATACTAAGATTTTCTCTGTCATAGTGTATATTACAGTCATGTCTCGAACTAATCATATCTAAATTTAACATCGTCTTTTCGTGCATTGTCCAGGTAATTGTCACTAATAATTTAGGAAAAATTAGTAGAATTGACAGCTTGATAAAACACAATTTGATTTCTTACCTGACGTTGGAGAATAATTCTCGTTTCTTTATCTATACAACACATACAACAAATACCACAACTACTTGGAGATTATGAATGATTTTGAAAATCCTAGTTGCCGGTACGTCTCATACGTGCGATAATTGTAAAATACAAATGTTTCACGAATTACTGAAGCAATTTAATTAACGAACTATAAGCGTGAACGCTTCGTGACGATGATAAGGTACGGCCTGGTGGGAATTCAGGACGATACTGAGTCTGAGGCAACTATTTAGGCCAGTACTTATACAAGGAAGATAAGTAATATCAGCCAGTCTTTGCGTGGTTCCACGCCTGCATCGTACAAGATGTCTTATCTGTCAACCACCAAGAAACATGGTTCATAGTACTGTGATTTCAAGTGGGGGGGGAGGCGATACAGAGTTCGCTGCTGAATAACGCTTTACTGGGGGTTGGGAAATAACGCATTTCTAGTTCTCGCGACATCAATCAAGCGTACTATATCAGAGATCAACATAAATCACACTGATAAAGTATACACAGCTAAAAATAACAAGTAAATTCTTACGAGGAAGTAAAGATAATATTTGACGCCATGTTACAAATATGCGTTCCTAAAGTATGAAATGGAGTATGAAAAGCAGTGAAGAAAAGGTTCAACGATGCAATGCACAAAAACGCACGTATCACGTTGTGTGTGAATTTTTGTTCTCTTTTAAATTAAGACTGAAATTTCGTGTTTCTCCTTGATTCCAATACATGAAACGGTGTTCTTACATAATGTAACAATAACTCTGCTGGTTCGAACAGGAAATACTCGTCTGAGCAAGATAGCACAAGTTCGAAGATATGAGTAAATTGACTGCAAAATATTGGCCATTCTACAAACATTGATACTAAAATACGTGAAATAGAATGAGTCAGGAAATAGAAAAGAAAAACAATACATCTTATCATCAAGGTTAGCGGTTGTATACGTTGTATTTTTAGTGACTATCAATGTTTATCCGGAGGAATACATGTAATAAAAAGAATGTATGAAATATACATAAAAACTATATTATGACAGACAGACATACATGCATCACAGTTCGGCGAAATCTGTCTTGAACAAGCTGTGGAAATTCGATTCTCACTTTATCATCAAGTAAATAAAGAATAAAGGCCAAGTTCTACAATTTAAACATACAACACACGATTCATCATATGTAAATATCGAAAATGAGAGAACGTGCGAGATTCTCGAATGTAACAATTCCCGTGAAAAGAAATGCAAATGTGATACAAGCTGTTTGAAATATAGCTAAGTGATTCTCTAGAATTTCATACACTCGAAGCCGATTAGTCAAACCTTTATAAATGCATACACACTGCTGTAGAAACGTTACGGTGCATCGGTGACACTCGATATCGAGTGCGCGGGGCAGAAGTAGTCAGAAATAGGAAACAATTACACGTAGTCAGAAGTAAGAAACGGAGTAATTACGGAGTAATTACGAAGTTGATCGAAAACGGCGAATATATATCGAAATGATCGGCCAGCGGGGAAAATGCGTTAATCGGTAAACTTCGAGCCGATCTTTGGTACGAAGCCGATTATTTCAAACAAGCTCCGATCAGCGTGCGAATAAATGTTGTCCTCCGGGAAGAAGAAATATCTGCGTGCTCGCCGTTTAGAGAGGAAATTTATCATACACGATCGTATTCGCGGAACCTGGTCATGGTAGTGTGGTTCGGGGCAATGATTCCACTAATCTCGGATATTGGTATCGAAAATACCCACCTTATCGGACGATCGCCACCCTGCGGGTCGGCACACGGTTATTGACGGAATGATGGAAGTTTTCGGTGACCGGATCCCAAAAATCAGTCAGATCGGTCGACGAGAATCGAAGCGTCGTTCGTGCGGCGACCAGTGCTTGCCGTCGAGTTCTCGCGCGAACGGTACTCCGTATGACGGTGTGTCGATAAAAAACATTCGTTTCGCCCGTTAACCGTTTCTTACGCGTTACTTAAGCGAGCATAACGCCGACGACTTTGATTCGGGTTCTGTGAATTTAATTTTGTCTCGGAATTAAGTGAATCCGAAAACGAGAACCCCACACACTAGGCCCACCGAGCCTCGCACCGCTACACACACACACACCACCGACCGAGCACAACGCGAAAAGACCTGCGTGTCTTCTTCTTCTTCTTTAATGGTCGAGAACGGTCTCCCTATAGGCCGATATCGTGACAGGACAGACAGCGCCAACTAACGATTGTTGGCGGAAGGACCGTTGAAATATAGGGTGTTTACGACGATCGGAGAGACCCGTTGCGTTCGGGAATCTCACTCGTGGTGTGCAGAGAGAATCTAGAGAGAGAGTGAAACGGGATTTACAATGAGATTTAACTTCTAAGCCTAGAAATGGACCAATCATAATTGATAATTTTTCTATAATTCGATTATGATTGGTCAATTTCTTAAGGCTTGAAGCATCTCTTGTAGACTAGGACTTAGTGTCGGTCCACAACAAGTTTTTAAGCCTTAGGAAATTGACCAATCACAGCTAATTATTGTTTTCACATTCGACTGTGATTGATTAATTTCTTAAGGCTTAAGGCTTAAAATACCTATTATAAACTGACGCTTATGAAACCGATGCAGGAATAAAAAACAAAATTAAAGTTCAATGGATAAAACTCAAATTGAGCGTTTCATGGGCCTTGCAATGGCGCCATTAGATGGCGCCAAAAAATCTGCAATTTGTTGACTTTATTAAAATTCGGAATGCTCGTGGATCTCGAGCGGTGCGTCACTGTTTTATTCGCTGCACGCGATTGAGTCTTATTACATTTTGTCATATATGACATTTCGGTAAGAGATGCGAATGAATTCGGCAAGCCATCTTGGCGGTCAACGCGAATCAAGTCTCATTGATATCGCGAACGCATAAACGTNTGCGACGAAGAACGATAGGACCTGCGTGACAGACAAAATTCCCGACATCGCGAGATGTTGGCACCGCGCGACTCGCGCAAGGATGCGCTCGGATGATAACACGAAACAAACAGATATCGCTCCCCCCGGAGAGCGATATCTGTTTGTTTCGTGTTATCATCCGAGCGCATCCTTGCGCGAGTCGCGCGGTGCCAACATCTCGCGATGTCGGGAATTTTGTCTGTCACGCAGGTCCTATCGTTCTTCGTCGCACCCTACTCGCTGTTCCGTCGTTCAGTGGGTCCCCCGCGTTTCCTCGCACCCACCAGGAGGACGAGTCGCGCGAACTAGCTGTTCTGAAGTCGCGCTGAGTAGACACGAATTTCCGAGTGACCGTTCGTCGTATCCAAGGGCAGAAGATATACCGTGTCGCGACCATATCTGTCTTTTTGTTTTGACACGCAATCAACACAGCCACCATCGTGTGCAGTTTTTGCAAACGCAGACGCAGCCATTGCTCGTTGGTTTAAAGAGACGTACGCAGCGATTTGCAGCGGAGAATGATTACGCGAGAAAATACACGTCTGATTCCAGATCCGAGTGCGCGGGGCATTTTTTGAGACGAAGGTAGTCCACTATTCCCATATTGCACCACCTCGGCCACACGAAATTCACTGATGATGAGTTGCGTACGTTGCTGCTTGATTGGCGCGAGTCGCTTGGCATCTTCTAACCATGTCAACAATCATGGTGGGTATGGTGTTATGAATAATTCTTATGCGTCATCTCTGATAACAATATGGTAGCTATAAATGTCGTCTACAAGAGTGATGAAGCAACGAGAAATTATTTTTTCCAACTGCGCAGTATATAAAATTGTGAGGATTGCGGCCACGAGAACTCTGACAACCAGCAGCAGCTTGGGAAAAACCCCAACTGATACTACACCACCTTCCAAGGACACACATACCATATCTGGTGGATCTTCCAGTGGTGGTACTAGCGGTGGTGGAAAGAAAAGCACACTAACCTGTCCCAAGTGTGGAGATCCTTGTACACATGTAGAAACATTTGTATGTAAGTGAAATGCTGCTAAATCAATATTCTACCGTAGCAGAGAGAATTGTCGGATTTGCCAGGATTGCTTTCATGAAAATTTACATAGCATCTTACACAGCATCTTTATACAATACAGCCTCTACAAGATTCGTCAAGTGTGAGAAATGTCATCATTTCTTCGTTGTCCTATCGGATACTGATTCGAAGAGAAGTTTAAAAGAACCACTGAGGCCAGAAGATAGTAAGCAAGGAGGATATAGAAAACCACCACCTCCTCCTAAAAAGGTGACTGATTATTCTGAAACTCTGTGATTTTTTGTTAATATTAATAATTACATAATATCAGTAATTTAGCTAGAGCAAATAGGAAGAAATAGTGATAATGATGACAAATGAATATTTTCAGATATTCGAATATTTGAACAAACATGTTGTTGGTCAGGAATATGCAAAGAAGGTGTTAAGTGTTGCCGTTTATAACCACTATAAACGAATTTATAACAATTTACCGATACAAAACTTGGTACAAACCAATACTCATGCAGTTGGTACGCAGGAGACAAATCATCCCTTCACTCATAGAGGTCTCAAACCACGTAAATAGCTGCTTCCCAATGATACAATGTTATATAGTGTTTCAATGTCATGACGTAATGCATATTTATTTATGTATTTTAAATATAGTTATAGTGATTGAAATCACCGATATAATCTGTAGATGAAAATAGTGATTTGCATAATTGCCCCCTCCCTTCGCCAGATGTGCTGTTGATAAATAATGTTGCGTGAGATTGTTATAAAACGTTTTTCTGTCTTCAGATTTACTACATATTTCGGGTGTCGGAAATCCATTGGGAGTTGGATATCAACACGTTAACATAGGAAGTGAGCATAAGTCATCGGGCAGCCAGTCTGTCCCTGGATCGGACATCTTGGATAGCAAGCAACATCAATTGAAATTAGAGAAAAGTAACATACTGTTACTCGGCCCTACAGGCAGTGGAAAAACGTTACTCGCACAGACAATAGCGCAATGTTTAGATGTTCCGTTTGCAATCTGTGATTGCACCACTCTGACACAAGCTGGTTACGTCGGCGAAGATATAGAAAGTGTTATAGCTAAGCTCCTTCAGGACGCAAATTACGTAGTAGATCGAGCTCAAATGGGGATTGTTTTTCTGGATGAGGTTGACAAAATAGGAGCTGTACCTGGAATCCATCAGTTGCGAGATGTTGGTGGGGAAGGGGTGCAACAGGGAATGTTAAAGATGCTTGAAGGAACGATTGTGAATGTACCAGAGAGAAATAGCTCCAGAAAGCTTCGCGGTGAGACGTTACAGGTGGACACAACGAATATTCTTTTTGTCGCCTCGGGAGCTTACAACGGTCTAGACAGGCTTATTTCACGACGTAAAACTGAAAAATACCTCGGGTTCGGCGCAAAACCCGCATCCGAAAGTCCAGGTAGACGAGCTGCAACTTTAGCTGACGTTGCTAATATGTCGCCCTCTACTGAAAGAGACAATAAAGAAAAGGACACGTTACTGCAACAAGTAGAGGCTAGAGATCTCATTGATTTCGGCATGATACCAGAATTCGTTGGCAGATTCCCCGTGCTTGTGCCTTTTCATACACTTGACAGAGACATGCTAGTAAGAATTCTTACTGAGCCAAAAAATGCTATCGTTCCTCAATTTCAAATGTTGTTTTCAATGGACAAGGTAGGTTTAATGATCTACCTATCTCTTTTCCCATTAAAGGTCTGCCAACGATATTAAATATATTGAATCTCCTTAGGTTGAGCTAACATTCGATATCAACGCCCTGAACGCAATTGCTTCTTTGGCAATGGAAAGAAAGACGGGAGCACGAGGTTTGCGCGCGATTATGGAGTCGTTACTTTTGGATCCTATGTTCGAAGTACCGGGAAGTGATGTTATGTCGGTTCATGTAACAGAACAATGTGTAAAGGGTCACGAGAAACCCCAGTATGTGAGACGAGGTGATAGCAATGAGGATGAACTTCAAGCACAGCATGTACATAGTTAACAAATAACTAAAAAATGTAATACTTTGGTATAATTATTTCTTTAACGATAGATAGACCATGTTTGAGAAAGAAATTAAATTAGAACATTTGTAAACTGTTAATTCAATTATTTTATAGAAAAAATATATTTTTTCGCGTATATATGTATATGTATATATATATATATATATATCATATACGAAAAATAATATGAACAACGCATATATATATATACATCTTTCAAACCATCCTGCATATTTTTCAATGTTTATAAAAAATTGTTCCAAATTTCCATGATTTCTTTATATTAAATTTCTAATTTTAATGTTTTGGATACGCGCATTTGCAGTGCTGAATATGTATGTTGCAGTTAAATACATGTGTTTTGATATTAACAAAAAGAGATACATGCATGTATACGTATATGTATACATGTGATTTAGAAATATACATATGTCGCCACATATGTGTACATCATATATACATATACGTTATACATATACGTATTTTTTGGCAGTTATATGACAAATATAGATATAACAACTATAATAAAAAGAATACCAATGTTATATAATTAAGAGCAAGTCATGT